>NC_034596.1:93140910-93142951 GCF_900095145.1 Mus pahari
AGTAAAGAACATCCCTCCATGGCCTCTGCATCAGCTCCTGCTCCCTGACCTGCTTGAGTTCCAGTCCTGACTTCCTTGGTGATGAACAGCAGTACGGAAGTGTAAGCCAAATAAACCCTTTCCTCCCCAACTTGCTTCTTGGTCATGATGTTTGTGCAGGAATAGAAACCCTGACTAAGACAGGTACTGACTAGCAAGTTAATCAAAGATTTATCACTGGACAAATCCAGAAATGATAAAATGAAAGCTAGCATATTTCAGAATTAAACATAATAATAGTAATAGTTGTACTTTTACAAAAAATTAAAATAGAAAGGCCAGTGTGGTAGCCCACGCCTGTACTTGAGAATTTGAGATGAAGAAAAATTACCTTTGAGTTTAAGGCCAGCCTGGATTACACAGTGAATATCAGCCTACCCAGGTCTATATTCCAGGATTCTATCTCAAGAGACCAAAGATGTGCAGACCAAAGTATGGGCGGGAAGTGGAGTAGGGCAACAAGAAGTCTGAGATGACTCAGGATGTAAAGATCTACCATCAAGCCTGATCACCTATGTGCAGTCCCTAGGACCACATGTGAGAGAATGGCCTCTCAAGAGTTGTCCTTTATCTCTACATATACACTGTGGCACATGACTGCACACATGCACTTCCCCTTCTGAGTGAGACTCAAGCATCCTCCCTTGGGCCCTTGATATTTAGCTTCCTTGGGTCTGTGGATTGTAGAGTGGTAACCCTGTACTTTATGACTAATGTCCACTTATAAGTGAGTTCATACTATTCATGTCCTTTTGGATCTGGATTACCTCACTCTAGATGATATTTTCTCAACTCATTCACTTGCAGATTTCATGTCCTTGTTTTTAATAGCTGAGTGGTATTCTATTGGGTAAATGAAACACATTTTTTTATCCATTCTTTGATTGAAGGATATCTGGGATGTTTCCAGTTTCTGACTATTATGAATTAGGTTGCTATGAACATATGTCCTTGTGGTATGGTGGCACATCTTTTGGGTATATGCCTAGGAATTGGTATAGCTGAAGTAGAACTATTTCCAGTTTTCTGAGAAGCCACCAAATTGATTTCTAGAGTGGTTGTACAAGTTAGCACTCCCACCGGCAATGGAGGATTTGTTCCACATCCTCACCAGCATAAGCTATTGCTTGAGTTTTTTATTTTAGCCATTCTGACAGGTATAAGATGGAATCTCAGGGTTGTTTTGACCTGCATTTCCCTGATGACTAAGGACATTGAACGTTTCTTTAAGTACTTCTCAGCCATTAGAGATTCCTCTGTTGAGAATTCTGTTTACCTCTGTACCCCATTTTTAGACTGGATTATTTGGTTTACTCTACTAGCATTTCTAATGAATAGGACTTAAAAGAAACAGAAGTCAGTTGCCTGACTGCAGATGTCTTTAAAATGTTGGCATGTTGGCTTTGCTGTTTTACTTGCTCATTTGAGCTGAGTTATTGCTTTCAAGCTGGCCTTGAACTCCTGGCCCAAGTGATTTTTTTGTGCCTCTACTCTCTGGGATTTTACTCATATATGATAGTATAAATATGTTTAACAAGAAAAATGTTCCAGCTGTGTGTGGGGTATTGGCCTTGACCCCAGCACTGGAGAGAGTCCTCCATGCAGGACTGTCACAGCTTCTAGAACAGCCTGGGTGAGGGGAAAATCATTGATTTTATTCCTCTAACAAGACCAAAAAGTTAGTATTTATGTTTTGTTGCTATTTAAAAAAAAAAATTGTTTCCTTCCTTAGATGCTGACCAACAACGAAGAGAGAAACTGAGGAAGGAGTTGGCACGCTGTGAAAAGGAGTTTAAATTAAGTAAATCTTCGATGCAGATCAATTCTAAGATGAATTCCAAGTTCTTTGTAAACTCTCTACAGAAGGTAAGGTTTCTTGTTTGCTCCTTAAAAACAGGTGTTTGTGCCGGGCGTGGTGGCACACGCCTTTAATCCCAGCACTTGGGAGGCAGAGGCAGGTGAATTTCTGAGTTCGAGGCCAGCCTGGTCTACAGAGTGAGTT
>NC_034596.1:93143038-93159640 GCF_900095145.1 Mus pahari
AACAACAAAAAAAAAAAAAAAAAAAAAAAAAAAAAAGAAAAGAAAAGCAGGTGTTTGTAAGACACATCATTGCTACAGCCTGACTTGGGCTGCAGGTTTGGGTAGCTTTGGGTCAGCAAATTTTGAGCATGTGTGCTCTTCAGGACACAGCACCTCGTCACAACTGCCTGCCAGTAGAAAGCCAGCACTGTGGACACCTGGGAAATCAGTTCCTAGCTGCACTCCACTCGCTAGCCAGAGACAGCAATGCGCCTGGCCTGCAGGCTACAACAGTTGGCTGGCCTAGACTGGGGTTTTGTTTGTAATTCTCTTTAACATTTGTTTGAAAAATTATTCTGCTCACAGTTGGATGAGAAGTGATGGCAGTTTTTAGAGTCTCTCTCATGTATAGATTTTGGTTTTTAATTAAAAATGTTTTTAATATAATGTTGAGGTCTTTGATCCACTTGGACTTGAGTTTTGTGCAGGGCAATAGATATGTCTATTTTCATTCTTCTACATGCATACATCCAGTTGGGCCAGTGCCATTTGTTGAAGATGCTTTCGTGTCCACGGGGTTGTAGGTTTACTTCTGGTTCTCCAATTCCATTGACCAACCTGTCTATTTTTATGCCAGGGTTTTATTTCTATTACTCTATAGTATAGCTTGAAATCGGGTGGTGATACCTACCTCCAGAAGTTCTTTTATTGTACAGGATTGTTTTATCTTTCAAGGTCTGTAAAGACCTATGTTGGAATTCTTATGGGAATTGTGTTAAATCTGTAGATTGCTCTTGGTAGAATGGCCATTTTTACTGTTAATCCTACCAATCCATGAGCCTGGGAGATCTCCTCATCTTCTGATATTTTCTTCAGTTTCCTTCTTTATAGATTTGAAGTTCTTATCATATAGGTCTTTTACTTGCTTGGTTAGAGGTACACCAAGATATTTTATATTATATGAGATGATCTTGTGAGGTTTTTTTTTTTCTTTCACTTTGTTTATATGATGGATTACATTGAGAGATTTTTGTATGTTGACCCATCCCTGGATCTCTGGTATGAAGCCTACTCGATTATGGTGGATGATGTTTTTGATATGTTCTTAGATTTGGTTTGAGTGTTTTCTTGAGTGTTTTTTGCATCAATTTCATAAGGAAGACTGATCTAAAATTCTCTTTCATGGTTGAATCTTTGTGTAGTGTAGGTATCAGAGAGACTGGCCTCATAAAATGAACTTGACATTGTTCCTTCTGTTTCTATTTTATGAAATAATTTGTAGAGTATTGGTATTTGCTCTTCTTTGAAAGCTTGGAAGAATTCTACATTAAAACCATCTGGCCCTGGATTGATTGGTTGATTGGTTGATTGGTTGGTTGGTTGGTTGGTTGGGACCGGTTCTATTTCCTTTGGGGGTATAGGTCTACTTAGATTGTTTGCCTGATCTTGCTTTGGTAAGTGGTATCTTTCAAGAAAATAGTCCATTTCATTTAAATTTTTCATTTTTGTGGAGTACAGGTTTTTAAAGTATAACCTAATGATTCTTTGGATTGCCTCAGTATGTGTTCTTATGTCCCCCTTCTCATTTCTGAATTTACTAATTTAATTAGTTTCCTCTTTCTTTTTAGTTAGTTTGACTAATGATTTGTCTATCTTGTTGATTTTCTCAAAAAACCAGCTCTTGGCTTTGTTGATTCTTTGTATTGTTCTCTTTGTTTGTGATTGATTTTAGCCGTGAGTTTGATTATTTCCTGCACTCTATTCCTCTTGTGTATGTTTGCTTCTCCTTGTTTTAGAGCTTTCAGGTATGTTGGTAAGTCACTAGTATGAGATCTCACTAATTTCTTTATGAAGGCACTCACTGCTATGAATTTTCCTCTTAGCATTGCTTTGTGTCCTTAAGCTTAGGTGTGTTGTGCATTCATTGTCATTGAATTCTAGAATGTCTTTAATTTATTTCCTCTTTGACCCAGTGGTCATTCAGTAGAGAATGACTAGTAGTTCCCATGAGTTTGTAGGCTTTCTGTTGTTGTTAAGTCCAGCTTCTGCGATGGCCTGATAAGATACAAGGAGTTGTCTCAGTTTTCTTGTATCTGTTGAGACTTGCTTTGTGACGGAGTATATGGCCAGTTTTGGAGAAGGTTCTGTGAAGTGCTGAGAAGAACGTATATTGCTTTGTGTTTGGGTGAAATGTACTGTAGATATTTGTTAGGTCCATTTGAGTCATAACATCCACTGGTTCCACTATTTCTCTGTTTAGTTTCTGTCTGGATGACCTGTCCATTGGTGAGAGTGGCATGTTGAAATTTCCCACTATTAATGTGTTGGGTCAGTTTGTGATTTAAGCTTTAGTTAAGAATCTGGGTACTCTTGCATTTAGGGCATAGATATTCAGAATTGAGATGTCATCATGGTGGGGTTTTTTTTTTTTTTCTTTAGATTGTTGTCCTCTATCTCTTTAGATTAATTTTGGTTGGAAGTCTACTTTATTAGATATTAGAATGGCTATCCCAGCTTGCTGCTTAGGTCTGTTTCCTTGAAAATCTTTTCCTAGCCTTACTCTGAGGTAATGTCTTTCTTTGATGTTGAGGTGTTGGTTCTTTATGCAACAGAATGACGGATCCTGTTTTCACACCCATTCTGATAGTCTGTGTCTTTTTATTGAGGAATTGAGTCCATTGATGTAGAGAGAGATTAAAGACCAATAATGATTGTTAATTCCCATTTCTTTGATGTTGGTGGTGGTACTATGTGTGCATGCATGCATGCATGCATTTTACTTCGTTTTTGCTGGTGTGAAATTATTTCCTGTGGTTTCTTGGGTGTGGTTAAGCTCGTTGGGTTGGAGTTTTCCTTCTAGTTTCTTTTGTAGAACTGGATTATGGTTAGGTATTGTTTAAATTTGGTTTTGTCGTGGAATATCTTGTTTTCTCCATCTATAGTGATTGAAAGTTTTGCTGGGTGTAGTAGTCTGGGCTGGCATGTGTGATCTCTTAGAAGAGTACAAGGCATTTGCCCAGAACCTTCTGACATTTAAAGTCTCCATTGAGAACTTAGGTATAATTCTGATAGGTCTACCTTTATATGTTACTTGGCCTTTTTTCCTGTGCTGCTTTTAATATACTTTCTTTGTTCTGTGCATTCCATGTTTTGATTATTATGTGGTTGGATTATTATTATTTTTTGGTCTAGTCTATTTGGTATTCTATACCCTTCTTGTATGTTTACAGGAATCTCTTTCTTTAGGTTAGGGAAATTTTCCTCTATGATTTAGTTAAAAATATTTTCTAGGCCTTTGATCTGGGATTCTTCTTCTATTCCTATTATGTTTAGGTTTAGTCTTTTCAGTGTCCCATATTTCCTGGATGTTTTATGTCAGAAACTTTTAGATTTAATGTTTTCTTTGATCAATATATCAATTTGTTCTATCCTATCTTCTATGCCTGAGATTCTCTCTTCTAGCTCTTGTATTCTGTTGGTGGTGAATATGTCCGTAGTTTCTGTCCTCTTACCTAAATTTTCTGTCTCCTGGATTCCCTCAGTTTGTGTTTTCATTGCTTCTATTTCCATTTTTGGGTCTTGAACAGTTTTATTCATTTCCTTTACCTGTTTGTGTTTTCCTAAATTTCTTTCTTTTTGGTTTTTTGACACAGGGTTTCTCTATATGGCTCTGGCTGTCCTGGAAATCACTCTGTAGACCAGACTGCCCTCAAACTCAGAAATCTGCCTGCCTCTGCCTCCTAAGTGCTGGGATTAAAGGCGTGCACCACCACTGCCGGGCTTCCTAAATTTCTTTAATGGATTTATTCATTTCCTCTTTAAAGGCATCTGTCATCTTCATAACATTGGATTTAAGGTCATTTTTTTGTACTTCAGCTGTGTTAGAATGTCCAGAGCCTGCTACATACAGTAGGATAGCTAGGCTCTGGTGGTGGTGTATTGCCCTGGCTGTTGTTGTGTTGTTATACTGGCCTTTAGCTGTCTGGTTGACTCTGGTACCCAAAGGCCTCCAGGAATGCAGGCAGAGCTGTGAGCAGGACAATGGAGTGCAGAGGACAGGTGGCAGTTTACTGCTATAGGGTACGCTTTACAGGGACTTGAAAGGCCGAGGATTCAGGGAGCAGGGTCTTACCTGTTTGTCCCTGGTGTCACCAGGCCTCTGGGAATCCAGGCAGGGCCATGGGCTAGAAAATGGAGCTTAGGGGACAAGGGCTCTGGTTCACCACTGCTGGGGACCCAGTTTGCCTACATTTTTAATAAGCTTTAATGATTAATTCTTTAGACATATTTAAGTAATCTTAAATTATTAATTTAGGTAGTATATTTTAATAATTGGGTGAATTTTAAGGTTAACAGATATAATCTTACTGAAAAGAGAGTTGCAATTTGAAATGCTGGCTTTGGCCTCCTAGTGGCTTAGCAGGTTCTGCATAGGAGCTCATATTTCAGAACACAAATCCTCACCGCCCACACTGCTCTCCACTCACCCTGGCTCATGTGATGTCTGCTCTCAGGACCCTTCCTCGGGCTTCCCTTCCAGCTGCTGCAGACCCCCACACTGCTCTCCACTCACCCTGGCTCATGTGATGTCGGCTCTCAGGACCCTTCCTCGGGCTTCCCTTCCAGCTGCTGCAGACCCACAGGTGCAGCTGCTTCTGGCCTCTAATACTAACCAACTGTATGGATGTGGTTCGTGTTTGTGAATAGAGTATGAAACATTTCAAAGCAGTCCAAGTAGTAAAAATCAAAATCTATTCATTCTTTTATAAAACATAAATAACTTGGAACTTTTGTAAAATAGGTATTAGATTTTTTTCACATAATCTGCCCCTTGCCTGGTCTTCAACTGAATTGTTTTCAACTGTTTGAGTATCTTAACAGACAGTTGTAAGATCTTGGTCCATCATTTATTCTGCTGTTGTCCATGAAAGAGATTTATTACTCAGTTGCCTTGTGATTGTAAATTGGGTAGGTGTTCTTTACATGAACTTTACATAAATCCAAATCACAGAAACACTGTATAGCAAATCACATATACTTAACCATCTCAGTGGCCCTCAGCCTTTCTATTTCTGCCCTTAAAGGTTCTCTTTGCTATTTCATTCTAGTAAAACTTTACACTGATAGAATTTCTTTTACAGTCAATCTAATACCCTATACATTTCTCCTTACTCTGGGTTTAGCTTATACCATTCCTCTGGGTATAAGTAGCTCTTATGGTTATTAATTAATAGCTCTGTAGGATTCAGAAATCTCTTTCCAAAGAGACAAGCTCTTCGTACACCAGCAGTAATATCAGCCTAGTTTGGGAGCACATTTTAAAGCTAATATGCTGAAGTAATAACATAAGACAATACTCATTCTGTCTTTTGTTTTGAGAAAGAAAGATTAGAAAGAAAATTGTGTCTAGACCTATTTAGGAAATAGTCATATAGTTTCTTTACTTAGATATATCAGTTTGTAAGTTAACTGACCTATACATTATCAAGAAAAGAATTAAGATCAATTTAAGATTCCTTGTGCTATAAACAAATTCTAAAATTGTTAGTTTTCAGATGAATTTTTAAAACAGATAATACATAATGTTAAAGAGTAGATCATCTTGTATCTGAGGTTCTGCCCCTCCCTTTCTTCTAGAAAATAAGGACAGGGCTGAGAAGGTATCTCAGTGGTAGAACACTTGCCTGACAGCTCAAGGCCCTGGCATTCAGCCCCATCACTGCGAGAAAACAAGTGCCTAGTTAGAGCCAAGATGCATGTATAAGTTAGTCCTGAGATTCCCCAGTGGCAGTGCAACTGATGACTATCATATCAAATATTCTTAGCCCTCAGGTGAACCACAAGACCGGGATGTGTTAATAGAAGAAATGACAAAATATCCACCATTTTCTAAGTCACTCATTCCTTCTTCCGAGGGACTGCATCTAAGTCTGCCTGAATCGAGTAAGATGCTCATGAGTGGCACCCAGAAGCATGCCAGCACCTCTCCATCCAGGTACTCAGGCTGTGGGCACAGCTGCGACAGGCGGCCTAGGAGTGCCCACCAGTTCCAGGTAGTCATCGCCAAGACTCCAAGTGGAGATCTGTTGGAAAAGCACTCTGACCTCTTCTCTAACAAGCAGTCGCCATTCACTCCACGAACTTTAAAAACAGAAGCAAAGTCCTTCCTGTCACAGTACCGCTACTACACACCTGCCAAAAGAAGAAAGGATTTTTCAGATCAGCGGATGGAAGCTGAAACCCAAACTGAATTAAGCAGGTCTGTATGGCATGTCCAGAGCCGACTGCAAGGCCAGCGAGTCAGTGGAAAGGATTCATGAGCAGTGTTTCTTTCTTTGTTTATATGTCTGCCTTGAGATCTGGCTGGGCCTTTTCATTGAAATGAGTTAGTAGACTTTCCAATGGGTCTTTAGAAGCAGCACAGTAACTTTTTGTAAGCTATTAGATTTGTTAAGTTCTTATAACTATGAATGCTATATAAGTTATTGTTGTAAACATAGTTCTTGAACATTTTATGTCTTTAAATGTTACATTTTCAGAGGAGCCTTAAGATATATTGCCAGATACTGTAGCTGTAGATATGTATTCACGTTAACAGTGGTAAAACAGTGAAGCCCAAAGGGGAGAATAAGATCCTGTCCAGTTCCCTGTGTCTTTCCCTGGCAGAGGGTCACTGCTACTATGGTATCAGCTGCAAGCATGACAGCTGAGAGGACATTGAGTTGGAGTTACCTTGATAGGGTTTTCTTCTCCTGTAGTAGATGGGTTATGTTAAATATGCAGTAAGTTTGCAAAGTGATTCAAATTTATTTTGTTCTAGAGTTTAGTTGTTCAAGAAGTCAACCATTGTTAAGACTGGTTCTCTGAGTACAGACAAGAGGTGCAATGATAGCAAATTCACCTGCATTATTTAATTTTAAAAAGGATTTGGATCTGTAATAGAAATCGTCAGCTGAGGGAGGAATGAAGAGACCCCTGCCGGACTTGGCAGCACAGATCCTAAAACTAAAGAGACAGATCAGCCTGGCCACTGTGCAAGCATGGCACAAAACTGGGGTGCAGGCCTTCGTTGTCAGGCCTGTGGGAAGGGGGTCGGTAGCCATGGTAGGAAGAGCTGGGGGAGGACAGTAAACAGAATGAATGTATACTTGTCTGAAATTATCAAAGATCAAGTTTAATCAGTAAAAAGAGAAAGATGCAGAAATTATCGTATCTTTATAAATGTTATAGTCTCATTTCTCTTACCTCATTGTATATTTAACTGAAATCTAATTATCAGGTAAGGAAAAGGAAGCATATGTGAACCAAATCATGTCTATTTTCAGATACATAATTAGAAATTACACATTTTTTAAAAAGTAAATAGTTGGGATTTTATTTGCTTATAGCATACTTTTTCTTGACAATAAAGCCTGTTGTTGCTGTGTTTATAAAGAAGTAACAATCATTTCTTTGTAAATGTTGTAGCTTTAACTCTGAGCTTGGGACAGCTGAGAAAATGAGCTCAAAGGACTCAGAAGTGAACGTAAACCAGGTACTAAACAGATCTTCAGAGTTGGAAGTGCTTTGGCTTGTGTAGGGTGCACACAGCTATTCAGACTCTCAGGAGTGACCTCTATATAGTCAACATGTGACAGTTTGCAGGTGGTGACCATGCTCTCTGAATGACCACATGGATCCTACCAAATCCAGGAAGTCATTTGTTATTAGCACCCAAGTGGTTTGCTGGCTGGTTAGCTAGCTGAATGGGTGGATAAATAAAATATACAGATTCTGAGAACCAGGCTTGGTGACATTTGCCTATAATCCCAATGCTTGGTAAAGGTAGGAACATGAGTTTGAGGCCATCATAGACTATACAGCCAACTGGAGTCTAGCCTGAGCTATGTAGCAAGATTGTGTCCCAAAATAACCAAGGGCTGGAACGATAGCTCAGTGGTAGAGAAATTGTTTAGGATGTGCAAGGCTAGGTTTGGTACCACCCCTGACACACAGAAAAAATAGACTAGTTCCTAAAGGTGCTATCAAAGATACATACAAGTTTGAATTTTCAATGCCTGTATATTTTATAGAATTGTTGATGACTATATTATTATAAATCTGACATCATATAAGAATCAGTAGATAACATTCTCTTATGTTTTTGCCTTTATTTTATAATCTTTATTATACTGTTTGTATTTTGAATGTTTAACAATGATTTATTTTAACATATCACAGCTTTAAATGTGATTTTTCAAGCAAGCTCATTCCATTTGGGTAATTTCAATCATGTATTTATGTTCTAACTTAAATTTATTCATAAACATGGTTTATTATCCAAACTGTGGCAGAAGAAAACTGATTCCCAAAAGCATCTCGTGACCTCTACATGTGAACTGTGGTATGCACATGCCTGCACTCACACAAACAGCATGCACACATCATTGTCAGCAGCGCAATAATAATGATAGTGGTAAGTGAAAATGCTAAGAAGCCCAGTTTATTACTTTGCGATCCAAACATTCATAGTCCTTCAAGAAAAGCATGGATCCTCCCTCCCAGTGGTGCAGAGCTGAGAGAGCTAGTGAAGTATTAACTACAGCAGATCTACACATTACACTTAGAACTGTAACACATTTTACATAAGTCAGCTTTGTAGGGCTGGGGATGTAACTTACTTGGTAGAGTACTTGCCTAGCATGAACAAAGCTGATACACTGTACTGCAGGAACTTGGTTGGTTGGTTGATTGTTTTGTACTGTTTTGCGTACATCTATGTCTGTGTACCATGTGCGTTGACTGGTGCCCAGAGAGGTCAGGACAAAGTGCTGGATCCCCTGACTGGAGTTAATGACAGTTACATGTGGCCCTGGGAACTGAAGCTGGGTCCTCCTAACCACAGAGCCATTTCTCCAGCCCCAGTAGGGCATGCTTGTACTTCTAGAACTCAGAAAGGAGAGAGAGGCAGAATGATCAGAAGTTAAAAGTCATCCTTAGACACACAGGGATTGTTAAGGCATCCTGAGCTACAGAAGACCTGTTTGAAAGAAATGAAAAAACATAACATTATAAATAGTGCAAATAAATAGTGCCAGGTTTGTGACACATAAGAGTCTGCTCAAGTCATGAGCCATTATTCTGTTTAATAGTGTTCATATGCATTGCTACTGTGGCTGCTCTCATGTGTTTGACATAGATGTGCTTTTTAATCATGTATTTTTTTTCAAATTTGTATCATATTCATAGATTTCAATTCTATCTTTTGTTTCTTAGGGTTTTTGGGGGGTTTTTTTGTTTTGTTTTGGTTTGGTTTTTGGTTTTTCGAGTCTTAGTTTCTTTTTTTAATGTGGGTGTATGTGTAGGGGGATGATGTCTCCCATCCAGTTCCTAACCAGACCAATTGCTTAGTTTCTGGGTTCAGAAGATGGACATTTCAGGGATAGCCAGGTGTAGGGGCTCACCTTTCACCCCAGCACTTAGGGGGCAATCCAGACAGCAAGTTCCAGGACAGTTAAAGCTCCGTAGTGAGACCTTATCTCAAATCAAAGAAAGGGTGTAAAAGATAGTATGGTGCTTGCAGTGAGATCCTGGTGTCTTGGCAGGTGCCCCAGGTCTGCCTAGAGTTGGGACCCTCGTGCTTCTGGCTCTTCAGAGCTGGGTTACATACACAGACTCCTGCCCCAACCTGTGACTTATGATTTACCTTATGATTTCCTAATGCTTTTTAAAATGTTGCTCATTAACATAAAGATGACGTCGCTTCATCTTTAAATAAACATGGGGAAATGCTGACTGGGTAAACTATTCTACAGTATTTTTGTTTTAATATGTCAGGTACTTTCGTGTTTTCATTTTCATTAAGATTTGCTGTTTTATTTCTTTTACAACATACTTTTGAAACAAATGCATTCTTTTTGTTCCACTTCCAGGTACCTAATTACATGAGAAATGGTGCTGAAGACAAAATAGCTCCTTTACCCTCACAAGGACAAAACCTAGCATGGGACAGTATTCACGATGGGATTCTGCAGCAGTCCTCAGAAAGGTGCGTGGCAGCCTCACACCTGGATCTGAACGTGGGGGCTAAGGCAGGAGGGCCACTGCAAGTTCAAGGTCAGCCTAGTGTAGAGTAAAACCCTGCCTCCATTTGCTGTCCTGTGTAATGGACACACAGCATTCCCCTTACGTACTGTTTTAATTATATGTGCTAATAGATTTTAGCTAATATATTCTACTAAGGAAAGTTTATAAAATGTTCGATAAAGGTTAGACTTAGTTTTGCTAATGTGTTGATAAAGGGGAAGAGGATGCTAGTTTCCAGTAGCTGCTCTTGAGGAGAGATTCTCTGGCAGCCTTACCATTTGATGAGTTTGACTCTGAGATTTGGAGACTGGCAAGCTGTCTCAGCAAGGGAAAGGGCTTGCCTTGCAAGCCTGATAAACAGAGTAGATAAAAGGAGAGGACTGACTCCTGAGAATCACCCTCTGATCTCATGGTACTTGCCTATACACATGTGTACACAGACACACACGAACACAAAGACACATGTCACACAATAATTAATAAAAATTTCAAAAACCAAAAGATTGTGATGTGGAATATTCCCACATTCCAGTCTTTGGTCTGCCCCGCTGGTGGGAGATGTTCTGTAAACACGGCTCCTCTGGTTTAGCGACTGACATTCACACCTAGCAAAATGTTGGACTAGCAAGTTTTGGCTCTCAACTGCATTTCCCCTGTAAGAGACTGGGTATGAGATAAAGGGAGGAGAGTTCTCACACAGGGAGAATGAGGATGTGTTTGGGCACAGAAAGGAATGTATAGACGCTCAGGGCCCAGCTTCTCCCTCGGGCCCTTCTTAGGCCACCAGTAGGTTGAGTTCTAATTCCTGTCCTTGAAACTCATTGCACATGTGCACACACACACACACATGCATGCACGTACCCACAGAGTTAAATCAGGATAGGAAAATGCAGACAGAAATTCCAAAGCACTTCATTAATAATGTAGAATGCCAGTCACAGAATATATACCAACCTTTTATGTTGTTGTTAAAATATTTTACCTTTCTCTCTTTCCAGGGCACCCTGTAAGCTCTCCACAGAGTTTTCTCCAGACAGTAAAATCTACTCTGAGTAAGATCATGTTGCCCTCTTCATACTATGGTGGGAAGCAGAATTAAGACTGGGGGAAACATAAGATAATTTAAGACTGGAGCTTCTCTCTCTCCTCCCAGCTTTGGGAATATCAGTGGTTTAATTAGTGCTGATGGGGGAAATCTGGGCATTTAATCTTCAGTAGAAATGTGTCCCTAAGTTAATAACATCCACTAGTAATTTATAATAACTAGAGTGTAAAATGCTCACTTATCTTTATAAATTGAGACAGTAGCGAGGCCTGCAGGGGTGACCTGGATCAGGTCTCTTTGGTGGTTTGGGATGCACACCATGTCATCCATGGTGTCAAAGGTTAGGTTACAGTTTTAAGTCACATTTTTCAAGGAAATAATCCATTTCATAGTTTCATTTATTTCCAAGCCTGGTTGTTCTTAAGCAAGTTCCTGTGGGTTGGTTTAAAACTGACTGGTTTACACAGCTACCTCACCCTAATTAGTTCACTCATGCAATCAAATATCCACTTGCCATTTCCACTCATTCATGAGTTAGCTAAGTAGAATCAATTATAATAGAATCCTAACCTCTTATAATAGGTACTAAAATTTAGATATTAAATAGTATAATAAATGAACACATTTTTGTGTTCAATAATTTAAAAATTACTACAGCATTTTCATCTAAAAATACCTATTAGAAATTCTTTTTTATAGGGATTTTGAGGGAAAAAAATTCTCTCTCAGTAAATTTCCTGATAAACACGAGATGCGGAACAGGACTCAGTAAACATCGCGCCCACCCCTGTTCCCCTGGGTGGCGTCTCTGTCTTTCTGCTGTTGTGAATATTCCAAAAAGATGAAGTTCTACTCTGTTAGGTGCTAGCTTCTCACTTTTACTATTTTCCTTTTGAACATGAGAAAACAGATTTGTTTTCTAACATTCCCTGTCCTCATGGGTCACAGTCCTGTGACCTGCCTGGGCGCTCTCGCCATACAACACTTCTGATGCTCTGTGTTCTTCTGCAGTGAAGAAGAGCTGCTGTACCTGAGTTTCATGGAAAATGTGACAGATGACATCTTGAAACTTGGTTTATTTTCTAACAGGTTAGAGGGTTTTGTTTTTTTTAATGTTTACTGTAGTTGAGATGTACATTAAATATTTTTCATACTATACGACTTTTTAAAAGTTATACTGTTTTATGATCATGTTCTTATAATTGATAGTAAATTATAAAGGCTGTTTCACACTCCATAGAAAACAATAGATTTTTTTTAAATATTATATCATCTTGACTTATATCAGAATATATAATGAATTGAATTTTTGCTATCTGGACAGCCTTCCTGATTCCACTTTGTGTGTGTGTGTGTGTGTGTGTGTGTGTGTGTGTGTGTGTGTGTGTGTGTGTGTGTGTGTGTGTGTGTGTGTGTGTGTGTGTGTGTGTGTGTGTGTGTGTGTGTGTGTGTGGTCACATGCCACAACAGAGTGCTGAAAGGGTTAAAAGATGGCCCCTGGGAGTCGGTCCTCTCCTTCTACCATGTGGGTCCTAGAAATTGAACTCAGATCATCAGGTTTGGTGGCATTACTTGGTGAGCCGTCTTATCAGCCCACAAACATGTTTACTACATCTTACAGAAGATCTAATAAGGACAAATTAGAAACTGTTTGCCACTTAATGTGAAATGGAGGAATTTGCAAAACCATCTTAGCTATTGCATTGCTTAAGGAAGCTGTGTGCCTAGTGCTGCTCAAACACTGCTCTGTCTAAATGCACAGGCACAGGCTCCTCTGTGTGCAGCAGAGCATAGAACTCCAAGCACACGCCATACTTCCTCAGTCATATGATGCAACTGCAGACATCACAGTGGCAATGTCTATCCCTACCTCAGGGTTTGCTTTCTAATGAAGGACCTTTCGTTATTGTAATAAAAAGATCGGGAATGAATGTGCCAGCACTCTCAGACCTCCTTTCTTTGTTTAAAAAAAAATTGTTTAATGGGGGCAGGCGAGATAGCTCAGCGGCTAAGAGCACTTGCTATTCAACCATGAGGACCCAAGTTCAGACCTCGGCACCCCATCGTGAGCCAGGTCTCGCACAAGGCTGTCAGGAGCAGAGACAAGAGGGTTACTGGGGTGTGCTCGTTGCCAGCCCACCTAAGAACAGGAACCTCAGTTGAGGAGAGCCCTTGTCTCACAGGAATAGACAGAGAATACAAGACACAGATGCCGTCCTTGACCTTGAGTGTATACACAGGTGTGCACACATATACATACAAAACTAGTAACTTTAAGAGCTGCATAAGGAGTTTGTAAGTTTCAAGGTGAGACAGTTTAGAGAGCCACTTCCCAGCAGCACCAATAGGTGGAACCCTACTGGACTACACATTTTACAGGGTTAAAATGGTAACTTATATGTTTTTTAATACAACCCCAAAATTTGCATATCATTTACATGTTTCCTTAAATGTTTATATTTCCTCTTAAAATTTAGCACTGGTTCATAAGACCAAAAATAGAACCAGACTAAGAAAGAAACTAAATGGGGCAGGATGGAGTTCACACTGAAAAGTGTTCAACCTGCATCTAGTTGATGAGAAAATGCGTGTGCTTGTGTGTGTATGTATGTGTGTGTCTTTATACCAAAATAATATGTATTATTTAATCCCAGTTTGAAGAAATACATAAGCATAGAACAGTGTTCATGTGTGCAATTCCAGAATGTTAGCAGTACCTGTAGAGTAGGATACAAGTTTCTGGATCTTTAAACATGATAGGATAACCCAGGCCTCCTGGGTTACCGCATGTGTTAACACGCATGAATAATGGTGGCCAAGGAAATTAGTTGTTTCCGGGAGATTTGTGAATAGTAAGAGTGGTACTGGACCTGCTGTAGAAAGAATGCATTCCCTGAAGCTAGTCACTTCTCTGAAGGGATTGTGACCTTTGCTTCTCAGGTGACTTTTCTGAAGGGGCTGTAACCTTAGGGGAGAGGAGACTCATCCTAGAGATGTAATCTCTCACCTTTACCATGGTTTTCACTCGTCTCCATATCCTGGCTTTGGTAGGAAGAGAGGTAGAATTGTTGCTGTGGGCCAGGTGTGGTAGAACACGCCTTTAGTCCCAGCAAGGAGGCAGATCTCTGAATGCCAGGGCTGCATAAGAGACCGCAGCTGGGGTGAGTACTGGCAGACTGTTGTATATCTAGCTATGTTTAGCATAAATCCCTGGCATTCACTTGGAGACTGTTTTGTAGGCTTGGCATCCATGGAGAGTATTCTTTAGGAGCCAAGGTTATCCAGCTCTGTGAGAGTATTTTCTGTAGGATTTGGAGAAGGGCGTAGGGAGCTTTTAGTGTCTGTGTGCCTAATGGGGACAGAGATTTGCAGGCAGTTCTATACTTCACCTAAAACAGTCACAGAAACATAAGTAGTACGTAATCCTTCCGATAGACTGGCATCTGTTATATAACTTAAAAACAAATGCATAACAGAAGCCAGGCTGCCTGCCAAGTTAGAGAACTTGACAGAGCAGGAAGGATTAGTTTCTAGCTTCACAGAGAAAACCATTCATCTGAAAACAACTTTCCAGCCTTTGACGGTTTTTACATTATGTAACTATTTTACATTTAGTGAATTATCTGAGTTTAAGATACTAATATTTTGGGGCTGGAGAGATGGCTCAGTGGTTAAGAGCACCGACTGCTCTTCCAAAGGTCCGGAGTTCAAATCCCAGCAACCACATGGTGGCTCATGACCATCCGTAATGAGATCTGACGCCCTCTTCTGGTGCATCTGAAGACAGCTACAGTGTACTAATAAATAAATCTTTAAAAAAAAAAAAAAAAGATACTAATATTTTTCTTTATCATTTGTAGGTTTTTAGAACGACTGTTTGAGCGACATATAAAGAAAAATAAACATCATTTGGAGGAGGTTGGTCTTTCTTTGGAATTTAACGTTTTTCTATTCTCTAAAAGGATATATTTTATTTAAAACAGGCACTTTCCACCTTGTGCTCTTTATGAGGGGAAGGGGCAGGACTGGGAAAGTGTTGACCCTGAGACTAGCAGCACTGAGATAGAAGCGTTCAGTCTTAATAGTGTAGCAAATGTAATGACCCTCAGAATTGCTTTCCCCCTAATTCTAGGGGAAGATGCGCTACCTGCTGCATGGGCTAAAGGTTGACTTAGGCTGCGTATCTGAGGAAGACCCAGCAAAGCAAAAACATTTCAGACTGTTGAATCAACTTCATTTTCAAAAGGCTCTGATTTCAAGAGAAAATGAATTTGTAAGTGATGAAGAAATAGTAAGTCATCATGAGCGTCAGCAGTACCAGGAGGCCCTGGATATGCTGTCAGCTGTGCCGAAGGACGAAAACAAGATGTTCTCTTTACCGGGTGAATTTTTAATACCAGCCCATAAAGCCAAGCATTCAGAGGGTGTTATAATTCAACAGGTCAATGATGAAACAGATAATGAAGCCTCACCCTGGAATGAAAACAGTCCAAGTGTTTCTGATAGTTTAATAGACCAGGAAACCTCTGTGGATGTCATTGAAGGTGACAGTGACTTTGAAAGGGCTGAGACTTCCAGGGAACTCTGTTGTCTGAGCACATCACTGTCCCCATCTGGTCCATTCCCCAGCATCGACGGTGGCAGTAATCATGGTAAGGAATTATCGACTCTAAAAATCATGGAAATGAGCATTGAAGACTGACCTTTGGATCTTCATTAATAAATACTCCATGTGGCCAGTAACTCAATATTACTTTTCTTATTTTTTTGTCTCCTTTTACATATTAAGATTTCTGTAATTTCAATGCCATGTAATAAATTACCACAAATTCAGTGTCTTGAAACACCACATATTATTAATCTCATAGTCTGTGGTTCAAGAATTCAACACAGAGTGATGGGTTCAAAAGCTATAGCCCAGGTGTATTCAGGGCTGTGATGGCATCAGGAGGCTCGCCTGGGGGAAGCTGCTTCCATGCCACAGTTGCCAGCAGAATTCGTTTTTTTGCACCATGGGTCTGCGAGTTTCATCTGGTTTTGGCTAGCTAGTGGACAAGATGGCTACCTGCCATCTCCTGCCACATGCACGCTCCCTAAGCAGGTCACAGCATAGCAAGGGAGAACCACAGAGGCTGCTAGCAAGACAGAGAACTCTTGGTTAGAAGCAGGACAGTCACAGGTCTCTTGCACTCTTCAGGGGTGCGGGGATGGTACACAAGAGTGCAGATGCAAGGGTGGGAACCACTGGGTTACCTGAGGCTCTTTCGACCACCACTTCTAAAGTCATTTTTCAGAACATGTTTGGTCCAACACAGTGACCATGGGAACTGAGAAATGGTTTATAATCTGGGATGGTCTTAAAACATTACATCTTATGATGTACAGAGGCTTGAGGGTTAGTTTTGAGACCAGCCTGTCCTGTAATGGAGACTCTTGTCTCAAACAAAAACCACAAACCACACAAAACAAAACCGGTGTCTCAAGAGATGATCCTCAAAAAAAAAAAAAAAAAA
>NC_034596.1:93159865-93162332 GCF_900095145.1 Mus pahari
AGAGAGAGAGAGAGAGAGAGAGAGAGAGAGAGAGAGAGAGAGAGAGAGAGAGAGAGAGAGGGGAGAGTGAGAGACAGACTAGCCTCTCTCTTGTCTTTACAACTATTTACTGTAATGTGCTAAGTTTTCATTGCCACAGACCAATCTCACTTGGGTCCCCGATCTACATGGAACTGGGTCTCTTGGTTGCAGGCGAGCGAGGATTCAGTGAATGAGTGACAGACAGTTCAACATGAGAGAGGGTGTAAAACTGAATGCATTGATTAAAATGAACACCAGTGTTATATAGTACAGAGAACAAAGGGGTAGGATGTCACAGTAGGCAAAGTACATTGAAGTTACTTGACCCAAAACAGAGGAATGACTTCAAAGGGACTTACAGGAGCCAGGTAATATTTACAGCAAGGTAGAACAGCTTGCCTGGGGTCAGCTAGAGACTTCACACCCTAGTCACAATTTGTGCTACTCCTTTGAGCCTTGTGAAAGCTAGCACCAGGGTGTTCAGCACTAGCAGACCTTCTCATGAATAATGCAATACCACAACCCCCCTGTCTCCTAGGCCATGGTAAATACTTGCATATGAAAGTAACCTTTTCACTGAATTCTGAGCTCCTGGCTTTAAGGAATTTTTTAGGACTTTGGAACACTGGTGGAAACTTTACCTATGGTAAAAATTCAATCTTTAGAGGCATTAATACTGAGAGAAAGCATACACCATACTAACATGTGGATAGGGTTCGTGTATATAGATTATTGGAAATGCCAGGACTCCAGGAGGCTGAGTCTCCTTGAGACTCTTTTTCCTCAGGACTCGTCCAGGTTTTGAGACCTGTTGTCACTACTAGAGTGGGCGTGGCATTTCATGTTGCTGGTGCTACAAGACATAGGATTTGAGGATGACAAGCTGACTTGAGAGAAAGCATAGTGCTGAGGCGCTGAGGTGGAGTCTCCTACTCCAATGTCTGTTGTCCCACAAAGCATCCCTTCCTCAAGCCACTGGAACTCTCTAACCTTTAAGGCAGTCTTCTAACTCAGGCTTACCTGAAACTGCTGTGTTAGCAGAGGATGGCCTTGAACTTCTGACCTTCTTGCTTCTACCTCCCCAGTGGTGGAGTTAAAGGCTATGCTCAGTTTTAGACGGTGTTGAGTACTGAGCCTGGGCCCTTGCGCATGCTAGGCAAGCACTGTACCAACTGAGCCACATTTCTAGCACCTTTCAAAGCAGCACCTTTATGCTTCTGAGCCTTTGACTAAGATCAAGTGTTCATGGCATCTTTTCCCATGCTTCCTTCATCTCAGCTCTTGGGCTAGCCTTGGACTCTGCATCCACCCACTTTTATTCCATTCCTGAACTCCATCTTTTCTCAGCAGTAGCTTACCCGTTGCCCCTCAGCAGACCCCCATGCTGGCTTCTTCCTCTAACTCTGAATCTGTGTGTGTGTGTGTGTGTGTGTGTGTGTGTGTGTGTGTGTGTGTGTGTGTATATATATCTTCCATTCTAATTTGTGTACTTCTTAGGACATTTTGCTATTATCCTTTAGTTTTTGGGTTTCGCAAAAGCTATGTAAAGGTTACAAAGGATGGATTTAGAAAAAGCTTAGACTCAAGTAATATCATGTGGCCCACCTCTATTCCGAGGCTCCTAGCTGTGCTGAGCATGTCTTATGAGCCAGATTGCCTAGGTCTGATCTGTGACCTGAAGTATTGAGCCTCTGACTCTCAACCTTTTGATGGGTTAATTACAGCACCATAATCTTAAGAAGTAAACTAGTATGTGAAACACCCGCGGGCTGCTCCTCTAAAGTGTGTCCACTTGTAACCATGTAAAGTTGTTTCCTTCCGGGTCATCTCCTTCCCACTCGAGCTCGAGACGATAGGCTGCCCTGCCTGTTGCCTGTTCTGCTTCTGCATGTCTTTGTGCTTACTCTCCAAGTATTTTTCCCGTCTGCACCCCCTGGAGCTCTAAGCTTTCTCTATAGCTCAGCTTAAATGTCACCTCCTGTGACTCTTGAGTGGTTGCTCCAGTGCTGTACCTGTCTACTCCACTTGTTGGCAGCATGTACTGTGTTGTTTGCAATTATGTCCACACTCTAGAAGATAAATTCCTTGAGAGGAAGTAACTGTGTCTTTGGATCCCCTGGTCACTGGCCGTCTAACAGCTAATTCATTCATATCCTAAGGAGGCTAGGTTAAGGTTTAGAGGCAAAATGGTAAGGAACAGGGATGCAGGACAGCTAATTTTTATGGCACAAACTCAGTTTTAAAAGGAGAATGTAGTAAAATATTAATTCATATGGATTTAAGGTTTCTTATATTTTTAATCTTGTTACTAAGACTAATTTTCAAGCAAATTGCTGTAGTATATCACTGATATTCAAACATTTCCAAAATTTATAATTTAAATTACACACACACACACACACTATATATATATATATATATATATATATATATATATATATATATA
>NC_034596.1:93162442-93164531 GCF_900095145.1 Mus pahari
AGAGGAGAGGAGAGGAGAGGAGAGGAGAGGAGAGGAGAGGAGAGGAGAGGAGAGAGCTGTCATCCCTGAGGAAGGTCAAGTAGCCTCTTAGTTATAAACTACCTGTAGCTCCCTGTAGCTCTTCATATAGACACAGGATTTCTCCCATCTACCTTGGAATGGCAACTGGTGTTTTCATTGTTCAGATCTTGTTTGAGCAGCCATACTATTGAGAGTTTATGATTTCAACTTTCCTCTCGTATACAGACAACATAATCTCACAGCAGACATCCTGGTCCTCTGGTTATCTTCTCATCCTCTCCCTAAGCTGCAGATGTCCCTGTCCTCTGGATCTTATCTCTCCCCCCTGCCCCCGCCCTAAGCTTTGAGATCTGGTGGAGGAATTGTGATATCAGCTAGGGCTGGACAACCCATTAGTGGTTCTCTGCATTTGACACTGTGTCTTTCTGTAGTAGAAATTCCTGTAATACGCAGCACGTTTAATGAGTGGTGAGGTCTACACTTACCTGTGGATTTAAGAATGAATATGTAGGGTGTAGTTAGAAATTATACTGGGTTAGGAAAGTAGCATGAGTAGGTCGTCTAGGTTCTATGGCCTCAGTAGCCATGGCCCCTTTGCACTGCCTCCACCTCCCCACTCCATACCAACATCCCACATTCACTGAGACATTGGTACTGAGATCTTGGGAGTAAACTCGAAAGGCTATAGCTAAATAGTGATGTTTGTGTGTTACGTTGAATTGTTCTGGCTAGTTGTTATGGCAACTTGACCTAAGCTAGTCATTTGGGAAGAGAGAACCTCAGCTAAGAAAATGCCATCACAAGGTTGGCCTGCAGGACATTTTCTTGATTAATGATTGAGGTGGGTGGGACCACACCCTTGGGCAGGTGAGTTGCATGAGAAAAAGGGGCTGAGCAAGCCATGGAGAACAAGCTGGTAAGCAGCACTCCTCCATGACCTCTGCTCCATAGAATTCTGGTTCCTTCCCTGACTCCCTAAGTGATGGGAGTTGTAAACTCACACACACACAATCTAAGTGCCACTGTTGTACCTTTGGCAATACCTTGCAGATCTGGTCCTTGTTGTGGTTCATAGGTATCACATCTGGATAGGATTCTTGATACTCGTCTTCCTTGGCAGCTTTAAATGGCACCTTCTGGTACTATGCTACTCGAGAGAGAAGCTCAGACCCAGCTCAATTCCTCCAAGTCCTGCATCTATAGTGTGTGGTGTCATCAACAATAGGGACTTACATTCAAGTTCTAGGAGGAAATCAAGAGCAAGGGCAATGACAATAGCCTATGTTGTTTTGGGGATCTCATAAATTCCCCTGACCAACTCAGTATTTCTCATGTCTGGTACGTAGCATTAATACCCTTATGATGTTTTTTGAAATTAGGTGTGTATATATAATACATATACTATAATAATGTGTATATTTTATATAAACAAAAATTTAAATTATATATACATACATATATACAATATGAGTGATGTATAGATAGATATTTCTAAGATTTACCAAAATTCTTTTTACACTCTTTAACTCTACATTACATAAAAAATACTGTAAATGTAGTAGTTTGAGAATATGAATGGCCCGTAGAGGCTTATGTTGAATACTTGGTACCCAGTTCACAGAACTTTTTAGGAAGGATTGAGAGGTGTGGCCTTGTTGGAGATGCTGTTTTGCAGAGGCGGGGAGGAGTCTGTTGAGCTTGAGGTTTCAGAAGGCTCAGTGTCATTCCCAATGTGTCTTTCTCCCAGCCTCCTACTCATATATCAAGAGCTCTCAGCTGTCTTGCCATCCTGCCTTTGCTCTGCCATCATCAACTCTGTTTGTTACTTTTCTGTTGCTATGATAAACTACTATGAGTAAGGCAACTGTTTGGGAAGGATGAGGAGGTGTGGCCTTGGAGGAGGTATCTCACTGGGGACAGGCTTCGAGGTTAGCTCCCCCTGCCTCCTACGTGAACTCTAACCTTCTGAAACTCTAAGCCCAGTGAAATGCTTTCCTTAAAAGCTGCCTTACGGCCGGGCGTGGTGGCACACGCCTTTAATCCCAGCACTCAGGAGGCAGAGGCAGGC
>NC_034596.1:93164626-93194714 GCF_900095145.1 Mus pahari
AAAAACCAAAAACAAAACAAAACAAAAAACAGAAAAAACTCCCTTAGTCATGGTGTTTTGTTATGGTAACAGAAAAGTAAAAAAATCTGTCACTCAATGTACATTAATTCCAAGTGATCTGATACTTTTTCATAACACTAACCTGTGATATGTATACTAAAAAGTAAAAATTTAAATACATGTGCATACTCAAGTGGGTATTATTCATGTCTCACAACTAAAATAATGTACAGTTTAAAAACCAAGGCTGGTGAAACAGCTTAGTAAGTAAAGGTCCAGAAATAAACCTGGTCCTGCTTCAATAAGGAATACACACGCAGGGGTGTGCGCGCACACACACACAAACACACACACACGTTTATGCATGCATTCTTGATATATTATCATCCACAGCTTAATCATCAATATATTGAAAACTGTTCATGAATTCCAGATTATTCACGGTGCTTTAATTTTGTGAGCACACATCACCAATCTTAATGGTTTTAGAAATGTCAGGAAGACCTGAATCCCATGCGATGATCTAAAGACAGCCTCCAGATGGCGCTGTTGCACTTGGCTGTGCCCCTCTGCTGATGCTATAAACTTTCCTTCCCATCTCAATCCAGCTACCAGGCCAGGAAGCGGGTGGTAGATAAGCATGCTGGGAAATGTAGAGTGCTTTGCTAACTCGCCTCACAGTCACCACGTTCTCAGGCAGCATTCATACTTGCTTCGTCTCTAGGCCCCACATCTGGCACCTTACCACCCATGCACCATTCAGGTTTCTGCAGGAAATGCTGAGATAACCACTTCTGTGAATTTTCCTATGAACCGATCTGGCCTGAAGTGTGAGTCTCAGTCTCCCCTGCCCAGCAGAGCAGAGAGAGCTTATTCTCCCGTCTCACCACCAGGGTGCAGCAGGAAGCAACCGCTCTAGGTTCTCAGAGAACACAACAGAGAGATTTGGTGGTTACTAATTCCTACCTTTCACCTCCCCTCTCTGCTGGCCTCACACTCCCAACCTACCCCTTCACCATGGTTTTGGGGGACAAACCAACGGAATTAACACAATGACTTACTGCATCGTTTGCAGAAGTAAATGTGACTATGTGGTTTACATGCAATGAACCTTTAGAATGTTTGAGAGTTGACAGAAATGCCCAAATAATGCCACTTATGCAACCAAAGAATCCATCAACTGTTCTCTGAAATCCTCTATCCAACCCAAACGTGCAGGGCATGGACTTTACACTTCCCTTTTCTGGACATAATTTCAGTTACTAGGACTAGAGCAGAAATATAAAAGGTTCTCTCAGCTGTCACTCAAAAAAGATCCATCTGGGGTTTAGTTTTTGGTTTTGTTTTTTTTAAGACAGGGTTTCTCTGTGTAGCCCTGGCTGTCCTGGAACTCACTTTGTAGACCAGACTGGCCTCAAACTCAGAAATCCACCTGCCTCTGCCTCCCAAGTGCTGGGATTAAAGGCGTGCGCCACTACCGCCCGGCTGGGGTTTAGTTTTTAAAAATGAATTTCAAATAAAAGATCATTTTATCTTGTCTCATGTGCTTTCTTCTTACTAAATTTATACCCAAGAGAGTTTCCTTTAAAAGCATAATTTAAAACAGGCATGGTGGTGAAAGCCTTACTTAATCCCAGTACTCAGAAGGCAGAGACAGGCAGATCTCAAGGAGTTCAAGCCCAGCCTGGTCTACAGAGTGCATTCCAGTCTATCACAGACTACACTGTCTTAAAATTATACATAGCCGGGCGTGGTGGCAGGCTATATAATCCCAGCACTCGGGAGGCAGAGGCAGGAGGATTTCTGAGTTCAAGGCCAGCCTGGTCTACAAAGTGAGTTCCAGGACAGCCAGGGCAATACAGAGAAACCCTGTCTCAACCCCCCCCCCCAAAAAAAATGTGTGTGTGTGTGTGTATATATATATATATATATGTATATGGTGTGTGTGTGCATAGACACATACATGTATTTATATATTACATATAAATATTATTTAAATAATATATAAATTATATATTTACAAAATATTTAATATTTAAGAAATATTTATAAGATTGTATGAAAATATATGACACAGTACATATTATATAAGTATTGTATATAACATATATTACATATACAAGATATACTTTGTATAATTATGTATTATATACATATATAATACATATAGTAAACAACTTCTATCTCTACACTGCAAGAAAAAGGGAAGAGTATCTGCCTATCTGAAATGAATTGGCCACGCCATGATATGAACAGCTCTACATCATACCCTTGCCCTCCCCTTCTCTTTCTGGAAGTTTCTAAGGGAGCACATCTGTCTTAACTTGCCAAACAGTTTTAAAAATTAAATTCTATGGCTTTCTGAATGCTTCGCAGTGGGAGCTCCTGAGGAAACAATGACCGGTTGCAGTTCTAACACTCTAGTGTATGCTCTAAGATCAAGCTTAGGCTCAAAACTACAGAAATGCCAGACAAGGCCCCCAGTAGTCAGGAATACTGAGGCCAGGAATACCAAAGTTAACTAATACAAACATAGGTTTACAACCTACTTTTGTGGCAATGTACATCTTGATAATTTTGGCATGACATCAATACTATCAAGGAACTAAAATCCTTTGTGAGACATGAAGCATTGCATAAATTTGGCAGACAGACCAGTAACATTCTCAACTCAGGCACAGTAAACCTTTAAATCCTAACTTTGATTTGGCCCTTGGTATAATGCTGCCCTATAGGAATTTATCAAAGTATTGCAACAGGAACACGAACATGCCATATATTACTCTTTAATTAAAGTTTTGTTTTACAATATGTTCTTGTCAGTGGGAAATTTCCAACTGTTCAGGTGTGATAGTAAGGCATCTTCCAACAACGTACCATTGGGAACAAACTTGAGAAAAGTCCCGTCCATCACAGGCTTGAGATGGGCACACAACCCCACCCTGGTGCTGTCCACTGGAGTGCACCGTGCTTAGTTGGGCTGGCACACACCTGTCATGGGGGGTGATGCTCACCACAAACAGTCAAATCAGAATGATGGCAGGACAGTATCACTTGGGAGCTAGTCCTAGATCGGACATCCTAGAAGGGCTACACTGTGAAGCGTGGATTCGGGGGCACGGACACACATGAACAACATGACACACCTCAGTTAAGCCTGCCAGCTTGTCCTCCGCATTTCCCAAAGGAGACTGGGCCTGGGCCAAGAACACTTTCTGCTTCAAACCTGACATAGTTCTGACCAATAGAGAATGTGTCCAAATAGGATGGAAGGGGGAGGCCAAGACCTAGAACTGTTCCGGGGGAGGACAGGATTTCGGTGCTAAATTCAAGTACCTCCTGAACACCACAGCAATTTCTGGTGGCTCCATAAGTTTGGGCTGTGGTTTAGGGAAAGGAACCTCACAGTTAACCATTTCCTTCTTTCAACCTGCAGGATACAAAGCCTCTCTGGGGTCCTCTGGTGGCAATGTAAATGTGAGCTTGCTTGTGGGGAAAAGACAGGGGGAACCCCAGTAAACAGTCATCGAAGGTGGCAGGCCTTGCGTTCCCTGTGCGGAGCAGCCCTTAACTTCTACTCCATCTTAGCTCTCGGTGTGGGCATAATACTGCATTTGTGTAGCGACCACGCCGTCTGTGTGAGCGCCGCATGCACTTACACTTCCCCTAGTCATCTTACGTACTCAGAGCCCTTCGCTTTGAAAGTGTCCACTGTTGTTTAAAATATAAAGCCACATATATTAAACTCGTTTTTTAACAAAAAGTGCTTAAAACCATCCTATGCATTTGCTCTTTCTTCATTTCCAGTCAATAAAATCAAACTCATTTTATGCTTATAATACTGAAAAAAATAGTGAATCTGATTCTTAGATTTTTAAATAATGTGCCTTTATCCCCAACTTTACATTAACTGACTCAGTATCATAACAAATT
The DNA here is from genome assembly GCF_900095145.1 of Mus pahari. Classification (NCBI taxonomy): domain Eukaryota; kingdom Metazoa; phylum Chordata; class Mammalia; order Rodentia; family Muridae; genus Mus; species Mus pahari. Next base: position 93,168,560 of record NC_034596.1, read on the forward strand.
GAGCTCTTATTTGGAAAATATAGAAGGTACAAATATATAACTTTAAAAAAAAATCTGAATATAAAAATGCTTTCTATGTTTCAAAATAACACTTTTAGATTTTCTTTAGTTTTGGACTTCATGAATAAAATACTTAGTTCCCCCATGTTTTTTTGTTCTTAAACAAAAGCTTATAATGGTTTTAAATAGTTATTCAAGACCTACACAATCTGTGGATGTCCCATCGTAAAAGCTCAGCTTCTAGCTAAAAAAGAAAAAGCCCTATTTAGTCATAAAATTACATTATCAAAAAATAGTTTAAGATAGAAGTCTGTGCCTAAATGATTGCCGGAACTGCCCAGTGCAGCTTCAGTAAGACAGAGAACTGTCTAGAAAATACAATCTCCAGACCTTGTGCAAGTGCAGCAAACTGGGCAGATATGGCCAGGGCAGCAGCATGCCTGCCTCCTCAGCCTGGGCCGGATCGCACAGACCTCCTGGCCTCATGCTTAGCACACTGCCCGTTCAGGATCCCCACACGGAACTACTGGGAACAAAGTAGGAGCTATGCTTTCTTCTTTCCTTCCTTTTTTTTTTTTTTTTTTTAAAGCTGTAAACACTTCACATGATTGGGTCCCCATAAAAAAAAGTGTTGGAGCTTAAATGAGCCTGGAGCTTTTCAGGAACTGAATGAGAACTCTGTACACAAAGGTATACTGGCCAAGTGTCTGCACCAGCATCATCCTCTGCTGCCTCAGCATGTCCAGCACTCTGGGGATGTCCAGCACCTGGAGGAGAGACACAGCGATGAAGAGAACACTCCTAAGGGAAACCAACACCAGGAAGGCTGCCGCCTGCCCTCACAGAAACCTGCTGAGGAGACAGTCTGTCTGAGAGTCCTCCGTGATGGGCTAAGATCTGATTTGTTTTAGCTACAAATAAAGTGTGTGTGTGGATTACTCCTCCAGCAGCCCCTAGCTGCAGCACAGTGACTTGCAAATCAGTTACATATAAATCATATCTCACAAGATTCTAAGATTCCACAAAACAGTGCTAGGTGCTGTAGGATCCATCCCACTTTTCCCATACCGACTGCTGGCTGGCACGAATGCTGGGTGTTACAGGAAAAACAAAGCCCTCAGCTCATTGTGGAAAACACTAGAAAAGACAACTGAACGGTCTTCTATATTATAGGACATCTCAGTCTGTACTGACTGAGTTGGAGCCGAGAACCTCTAAGACGAAGCCTTTAACAACACTTAGCATTGATCACGTGGCTACCACAGTCCTAGGATGTGCTCAGAAAGCTATGGGGCCACCATGCCCGACTCTTTCCCAGCGCTCACTGCCCCAGCAGGAACATGGAGCTGAACGTCACTCACCTCATTGTGTTCCAGACAGGCGACCATGATCTCTGACAGGATGACGACCCCGGTTCTTCCCACGCCAGCACTGCAGTGCACAAGCAGTGGGGGGTTGGGGCTTTGGGGGTCACTTGTACTATTTGTATGACGTCGAACTGACTGGATCTCTTCAAGGTAGGCTGTAAAGAATCAGGGAAATACAAAACAGCATGTAAACCAACAGCCATCTCCATAGTCTCTCCACTGAGAAGACCACAGATAAGGGCGCCGGGCACATAGACACCAGGGCCAACCCAATGGTGACTGAAGGCAACTTGGTGCCTCAGCCAAAACTAGCCAGAAGAGACATGTTAGTGAGCTGTGGCATTCTGTTCAAGGCATCTCTTAGACGTGCCTTCCTGCACTGGCAGGAGAGCAGTGTGGGTATGGACACTTGCCAAGATGACAACCTGAGTTTAATCCTCAGGAACAACATAGTGGAAAGAAATGGGTAAGTGCTTGCCCAAGGTGCACTCTGACACACACACACAAACACACAAACACACACCTACAAATCCATTCCCTGTTGAGCCTCCTTTCAAACACTTTGTTTTAAAACAAGTCCAAAGCTTTCAGGAAACAACAAAGAGGGATGGTTTTAGAGACCCAACACAAAGGAAGCTGCCTATAAACGACGACACTTACATAAAAACCCCTTGAGGTCTTCGGGACATCCATGTTCAGGCCAGTCTGTGTACTGGAGGTGCCAAACGGTCCTCTCCTGCCCTGTGAGAAGGTGCTTCATCTTCAAACCTGTGGTGGCATAGCAGCCCGAGTCCGTGCGGAAGCGCGTTGTGATCTTAAACCTTCCATAGGTGACAGTGTTGTGCCTGGAACCAAGCCGTGGCCAGTACCTAAAGCTCTTCTCCCGACCTCCCTCCTGTTAAAGACAAGCGCAATGCAGCAGCGGCATGAGCCCCAGCCTGGGCGTTCCTCACACAAGCCTTGATCAGGCCACCATCTCACTAAAGATTAACTCTGGGGGCTTAACCTTAGCAGCTCTTTGGAGACTTGGAAAAATGAACTGAGAGGAACAGACACTCACCTCTTCTGCTGTCACCATTGCTATAATTGCGACTCCCTGTTCCCACACCATCTGCCAAAAGTCCTGGCAGGTATTTTGTAATGGTCCCTGTGTGGCAATATAATCCCATTCTATTCCGCTGACAGAGACCTAAAATCAGAAAAGGTTAAAAGCTTAGTGTGCGTGCATGCATGGAATATGCGCACACAGCCGTTTATGTCTTGGTGGGCACCCTGGAAGCTGATGGAGCTATCAGCAGAGCAGGGATAGAGTCTGTCCTAAGCTTTCCTTTATTAATACAATTGCAAATGCTGACATCTTTATAAATGTAGGTACCTTCAGTTCATACGACATCTATGTGACTTAAAGCCATCTGCTCACCTCTCAAATTCAGTTTTTATCTACAAAATACAATAACTGCCCAGTGCACGGGCTGTGAGGTCAGACAGTGCATATGGTGTCTGACACATATGGAGTCCTACGTAAATAGCTACTCTTATTGTGTTGGTGACACCAACATCACAGTACCCTAAGTCACAAACACAATTCGTCATGGTGAAATACGCTTGGAAAGTATGAGCAAGTAAGTCAAAAACTACGCTAATGCCGACGCCCACAGCAAAAGTAGTGCCTTCAATTCAGAATAGCCTCCATCTTGAACTGGTCAAGACCACCTTCCAGAAGGCCGGTTCCCACCTGGAGCGGGGGGCACAATTGAATGCCCTCCATGCTAACATAAGGAGTTACTGGGTTTACAGTCAAGAAAACTGGGCTAAACTATGTTCTGCCAGAACCTGCTGGCACCCGTTTCTGTCTGTGTGCCCATTAAATGTTAAGGCCTGTGCCAAGCCGGGCTCCACACACTCGCCCTCTAAGGCTGCCAGCCCTCAGTACTGACTCTGAGCCCTCTCCTGGGGCTCCCTTTCAGCAGTAGCACATGTGGTGGGCATGGGTTATCATACAGTTGGTTGAATAAATAGCGGTCCTAGAATTGTTGAGAGATCAAGGAATTGACCCAATCTGCCCAGTTCTGAAATTTCATATTCTTTCTATGACTCCTCAAGTGGTAGCTGAACTTCTGAAATACCATCACAAAAAAAAAAAAAAAAATCACAGTGTCATTCCATTTTACCCATCCAGTAATGAGAGAGTAAATCTGAAGACATGGTTGGTTTCTAAAAACACAATACCCATATAAAAAGCAAGGCAGTGTGTGCATTAATTCCTCAGAACTATTAAGCATGCTTTAATCTCAGCACCCGGGGTGTAGAAACAGGCTGACCTCTATTATTTTGTGGCCAAACTTGTCTGTATAGAGAGTTCCAGGCCAGCCAAGGAGATGTCTCAAAAATACTAAAACCAAAACCAAGATAGGTAGATAGGTAGGTAGGCAGGCAGGCAGGCAGGCAGGTAGATAGATAACCACTAAGCGGCACATAGTTGCCAAGTCCCCAGAAATCCTTGGAGGTCAGGTTACTATCAAATATGACTTGCAAGCTGAAGAAAGCTGGGAAAGAAAAAGGCACGACTCCTTCACTACAAGAGTTCTCCTTTCTACAAGAGAGAATCCCAGCTGGCTGGCATGAGCTGAGTGCTCTGTGCTGCTGCCTCCCACTTAGCAACTGTAACATCATCCAGCAGACTAGCATCAGACTGTTCTAGGGAGTGCTTTTACAGAACACAGTGATACCAGAAGACCAGGAGGAAGAAAGAACAGGGGCGTCGCCATAAGCAAACACTTGTGTGAGTGTCCTCCAAAGTCCCAGGCACAGGGCTGGGATGATCTTGGCACTCCAGGGTCTGCCGGGCACAAAGACCTGGCTTTGGTCACCAGCGCTGGGAAAAGGGAGGACATGAGACGCAAACCTTGTGCATCTGTTACATGCAATGCACACGGCTACGTGACTGGAGAAACTAGTGGCCCAAAATGAGTCTTCAGATTCAAGACAAATGAAATGCTCTGAGTCCAGGCAACAATGTGGACAGGAAAAGGCTACCACATGGAGAGAGTGGGTGTGGCTCTGGCTGGAATGACTCAAAATGGGATGTTTGCACAATAGGCACCCAGTGTAAATCTTACCATTTCTACAAGTTAGCTCCTGACTGCAGTGCCCCTGATTATCTGGGATGTTGTTCTCACCTTAATGTGTGACGCATTGATGTAGCCAGTGTTGTTTTCCTTGGTTGGCACCAACTCGACTCTCATGTCATCATAGGGGAGCACATCTTGGAATCGATTTCTCTCTGCATTTTCAGGGAGCCGGGCCGTTGAGCACTCGCCATCAACCAGCCGCTTTTTAAGGATCCTCTCATATTCAGTGAAGACCATGCCTTGCTCTAACCGCTGCTCCAGAACCTTACACTATGAAAAAGGGCATAGGGTCACATACCATAGACATCTATTCTTTTCTTTCTTTCTTTTTTTTTTTTTTTTGTCCTTTTTTATCTATTCTTTTCTAATCTTGCTTTCTTCTTCAAGGGCTAGCGTTTTTAATGCAAAAATTATACATGAAACCAAACCAAAATTTTTACAAGTCACAAAAATTAGAACAAAAGTCACGATGTTGCTGGCAAGATGTAGAATGCAGAACTCAGTTCGAAGTTGAACGCTGGCCTACGGCAGACTGCTAACTTGAGGTCCAAACCTGTGGTCGATTTTGTAATGTGTAAGAAACTGAGTTCTCATAGACTAGGAGAATCCAGTCCAGAATCAGTAAGCATGTTCTCTGACTTTTAACAAATGTTTGTAAGGCGCTGAAGGCAGCAGCAGGTCCCAAGAGCCACCTTTGGGTGCAGCCATAGGAAATGAACACCTGTTTAATTTAAAATGAAACCTCACAAAGAATTTTTTAAATTTAGTATATTTAGTTTTAATTTAAAACATGAATTTTCAATAAGATGTCTGCCTTCTTTCCTATGTACCTTATATACATGTTCTCACTTTGAGGAAATAAAACAATTAGGGCTTTCAGACCCTGGAATTACTTAGGGTGTCGGAGCCACACACTCGCTCACTCCAGCTCACTCACTCCAGCTGTGACCCAGATAATGATACTCCCTAACATTCATGTGTAACTCTGACGCTGTCTTAGAAAGAACATTTGCCAAAATTACATGAGGGCCCCTTGGAGTTGCAGCAAGCCCGGCCCCTCTCACATACTTACCCTTTCGTCATTTGTTGCTCTGGTGGACACTTCTTTTCCTTCATCAGGCAGGGGCAGCCGGGACAGGGAGAGTCCATTGAGAGCTGCCAGCTTGAGGGGACCAATTTTTTTTGCATCTGCTCGAGTCTTTTTCATTCCCTATAAGAAAATATTTACACACACATAAAAAATGTACCCAGACACCTTTCAAAAAAATGTCAACGGACTGAAGAGGAAACCCAGGCAGAGCTTGCCCTGCTCAATCAACCGGAGGAGAGATTCCACTCCTAGCAGGACTGCCCAACAAGCTTTAGGAAGAAGACATTCCTTTCAAGGCCAGGGCTCTGATAAGGCCTTCAGATAGAAGGCTGTGACTCCAATTGGTTACAAGACTCTGTTGCAATGACAGGTGAGGCTGTAGGCAGGCAACATTCTTACAGAGCTACCCAACCTCAAAACATGGCACCAAAACTCAGCTGGAGTCCACCCAAAACAGACCAGGTATCGGTGGGTTGTAATAGCCTTTTTCTTATTTTGATACTGTGTCTCACTATGTAGCCTTGGCTGGCCTGGAAAACTCTATACATACCAGCCTGGTCCCAAACTCACTTGGTCTCTGCCTCCAAGTGGGTGCTGGGAGAAAATGCATATACCACCATGCCTGGCAGCCTTTTCTTTTCCCTTTTCTTTTCTCTTTTCTCTTTTCTCTTTTCTCTTTTCTCTTTTCTCTTTTCTCTTTTCTCTTTTCTCTTTTCTCTTTCTTTCTTTCTTCTTCTTTCTTTCTTTCTTTCTTTCTTTCTTTCTTTCTTTCTTTCTTTTTGTTCATTTTTCTTGAGTCAGATTTCTCTGAGTTACCCTGCCTGTCCTGAAAGTCACTCTGCAGACCAACTTGGCTGACCTCAAGCTCAGTGATGTGCCTGCCTTAGCCCCTGGCCCTAGTGGTGGGATTAAAGGTGTGTGCAGCACCACCACCACCCAGCGGCCTCTACTATCTTTAAAATAAACAAACAAAAATTTAAATATTTCTGAAAGAAAATAAAAAGAAGAAAGAATGTAAATTGGTTTCAAATCTTCCATTCTACAGTCCTGAAGAACCATGTGACCCAGGCCTCTCAAAGCAACCACATTTCTAAACCAAGAAATATAAACACAGCTGAGATCTCTATCAGAGAGCCAGAGTGGAAGGGACGCATCAGAGGAACTCTGCCCTGTGAAAGCAGGGTGCCTGCGGGGGCCAGCTTTCCCAAAGTTCTCCAGCCTCATGACTCTCCCCTCTGTGGCAGGCATACCTGAGGACCAGTCTCCACAGACATTCTGTAGCACTACATAGAGTCCCAGTATTCAAAGAAATGGCTCTATTAGCCTGAAAATGCCTTGACACCCAGGATCAAAAGCACAGAGAAAAGAAAGACATTTTGGTGAGGGAGAAAATGCTGTACAATTACTATAACAGGAGAATGTGTGTGCGCCCCTGCATATATAAGCAGAGGCTAGATGTATCTCCTCTGATGTTCTCCGCCTTACTCCTTAAGACAAGGTCTTTCTCAGTGGATCCAGTCTGACTACACAGCAATCTATTGGGATCCACCTACCTCCACACACAATGCTGATGCTACAGGCACCCTCAACCATGACTAGCTATCACATGGTTACTAGGGATTTGAACTCAGGTCTCTCCTTGATTACACAGCAAGCAGTGTTACCAATGAGCCATCTCTCCAGCCCCTAGGATGTTTTTTAATTTCACAGTTCATGCTGCCTATGAGCTGGAGCTTCCCACATAATGCAGTTCAGACTTAGAACGGACAGAACCCTAGGTTAAAACCCAGTGTGAAATTAACTAACATCGTTCAGGATGTCACCTTTACCTAAACAGAAAAGTAGAAAGGGAGAAAGCAGAAAGGGCACAACATAGTTTGCAAAAGTGAGTAGTGTGCTATACTGTTTAACAACCAACTAACTGCCAAGAGGAAAGGTCCTGTCTTCAGTGACACTCGTCACAGCCACTTCCCAACTGCCCCAGGGAGTCATCTACCTCACAAGATTCCCCAAACCTCTCAGGCCCTGCTGGCCAGTATTAGCTGACATCCCACACCATCAAGCCAGATGAGGGTGGTTCAAGACCAGCCGGGATCATCCCTTATCAGGCCTGTGATTTTCAATGCAAAATCTGCAGGGTTTCTTAGGTGAGAACCACATTGCATAAAGGATGCATCGAAGAGCCAATCTGTATGCAGATGCTGGTGCACCCAAACCAGTCTGCTTTGGAGATAACCATCTCATCCCTGGAGGTGGAGCCCATGGGTGGGGGATTGGTTCCCTCCTAGTCTGCTACTCACTCACTGCTTCACTTGGCCTGGCTTTAGAGTTCTTGTGTGCTACACAGTGGCATGATCATGTAATGTCACCATGAAGGGGGCAAAGGCTTTAGCAGAGGGGTGACCTCTTCAACCTGTGGCGCAGCATCAGTCATGAGTTAGAACTGACTGAGCACTTTCCATGTTTTGAAGGTTTATTTTAGTCCCAGAGGTCACCTCCTTTACAAAGGAGAGGCTAAACAGTTTGCCTCTTTGATAAAGGATTGGGGCTCTGGAGGTGGAAGAGCCGAGCCGAGGTATGACCATGAAGGGTCCTGTTCACTGGTGACCTATAATGCACAGAAGGCCTATACTCAGACCCAGGCTGTTCACTATAAGGGCCTATATGTTTCCTCTTGACCACAGTTTCCTTGCATATCCTCGAATAGGTAAAAATCCCTGTATAAAAAGGAAGAGGCCAAAAGATGTCTAATTAAACAACTTTACTAAACTAAAAACTTTACTAAACTTTACTTTACTAAAAAGTCTTAAAAACTGAAAGAGAAAATTTGTATTTTAAGAGAAGCAACTTGTTAAAGCCCCAGTCTAAGCTGAGCCTGCCAGACTCTATTCAAAACATGCTAGATTTCTCTCACCCTGAGTCATCAAATTTGATGAACAACTACAGAGGATAATGGGAGGCTATGTTACCTTAGAGAGCTCACAGGAGCTGGAGGGGTTTGGTGGCAGCAACCCTTGGAAAGTTAGAAAACCAGAGGGACTATGCACAACGCAGGTATCACTGGGAGTACAGTGAGCAGTTCTTACTGCACTGTGGTGGAAGGCCCTACTCCCGAGGCTTGGGGACTCAGGTAGTGATGGAAATCCCCATACTGCCTCCGCCCTAATACTGCTCAGCCTGCACTCTCCACCATGCTCCCCCTGAGCACTAGCCTTTGTACACGCAGGAAAAAAAAACAAAAAAATCCCTAAACTTAAAATTTATCCTTTAGCTAATTAAGATGCCCTTAAGTCTGTGTCCTTTCTTAAGCTTCTCTGGTGGGCACTGATCTTTCATAAGCATTATGATCCCGTGAGTCAGGCCTACCAGGAGGCCTGCCTCTCTCTGAGGCCCTCATACACTAGTTCAGAAGTACACCTGTGAGGGCTCCTCAGGCTTTGGGTCCATCCTAACAGGAGATGGGGGAGGAGAACCTTGGCTGCCAGGATACAGGGGTCAAACGGATGCACACATTACTTTGGCTTGGTCCCAATGCAGGACATGGTACAAGGAGGTGAGGGCCATACAGAGCTGCATGCCTGAGCAATGCAACCTAGTGTCTATGACCGGACACACTTACAAACAGATCCATGAAAGTTTAGTCAAAGGCTGAGAACTCAACAAAGATTCGCTGCACAGTAGCCAGGTTTCAGAAACTACTACTCACTAAAATTCTACATAGAATACACCCAGATATAGAATACTGTGGAAGAAGGTGAGCATAGACATAAAGTAAGATGAAAATTCCATGTCAGTCACTCACTAGTTGTATAACCTTGAAAATGCTACTTAATATTTCCCAGTCAGCATCTTTATCTGCGAAATAGGCTCTAACAATGGGTTCATTATATGAAATCTTTGCACGTGGTAAATATTCTGAAAGGCAGCTGCAGAAAACAGCACTGGTCTCTTGCATTTTGTTTGCAATGCGTAGGAAGAGCGTCCCTGTGTTTATTACACTGAGTAGGAGAACCACCCTGTCCACAAGGGCCACCTTCAGAACACCCAGTTCACTCACTCATCCCTTTAAAGAGACGTACTTCCTGGGTCCAGAGTCACCAAAGCCCACAGTGGTAATGGCCAAGACAGTCAAGCTGAATCTGGTCTCAACCCTTGACAACTACATAAAGATGCATAAGGACACAGTCTCAAACGCCTCTCTGAGACATCACTTGAAAAATCTGAACAGATGCAGTTCTGGGGTGCCTTGTCACCCCACGGTATTTTAATGGGTGGCTAGCAAAGCAATCTTGACTGGGGTATTGAACCGTTCCCCTCTTCCTCAGCTAAGATGGCTCAGGAACTCCTCCCACCCCCTTCCACAGGCCTTCTCTCTGCATCCAACCTACCTCTAGTAAACCATGACTGCCCCCATCAGTTCACAGTTTCCACCTAAACTCGTACATGCCCCAAATAAGGCAACACTCAGAGCTGGGGCAGGAACTGACAGCCAAGAGAAAAGGTAAAACCCGAGAACCACTGGTACAGAGGGAAGACTAGACATTGAAAACACAGATTAAGGGCTCGCCCTCCACGTCTGAGGCACCTCTGCTCCCAAAACGCTTACCCCTAGTGGTGGAAGTCCTTCCACAGTGCTCTTCTTCCCAGAGAGGAGGTCTGACACTGGCCTTTTCTTGACAGAGTCCCTCCTAGCTCGGTACCTCCCTGAGGTCGTGAGGTCTGACTCGGACATGGAGGGGGTCAGCAGTCCATCTCTCCGGGGCCGATGGGTCTCCACAACCAGGTGGACAGGGCTGACGTCCTTCATCCTCTTCTCAGGCTCTGTGGCATGGGGCTTGGGCTCAAAAATATGCAGAGGGCCAGAGACCGGAGTCACTGAAGCACAGGGGTAGTTTAGTTGTTGTTCCTGAGAGAAAGCAGTCGGAAGGCGGGGCTCAGACACAGCTGAGATGGCGTGCTCTCTGCTGCCGTCCTCTTCCAAGTCTTCGTCCTCTTCACTGCTATGAATCAGCATGGTAGCATCAGAAAGGGACTTCTTGTGGCTGTATCTGCCACCCTCCTGCTCTTCAGTCCCCTCCTGCTTCATTTTGTCAGAGAAGACGCTGGACTGGGAGCCTGCTGAGAAGGTCCGGGGCGCCACATCTGCTGCTGAGGCTGACATCGTCCTCTCCTTGAGCCTCAGGCCTTCGAATCCATGTGTGAGCCCTGCGACTTCAATACTGTTCCTCTTCTGTAGGTGGGCATGGCGCGCTGCTGTGAGGGGTTCGCTGACCTCCTGCAGAGAGTGCGCCACGGGCAAGCTGTCCTCCTGGAAGGTCTGCACCGAGTGATGGACGCGCCTGGTGATGAGATCCGGATTGCTGCTGCTGATGTAGAGGTGGCGGGACAGGTCTGGGGTGCTGTTGGCAGGTCTTGGGTAAGGATACGGCGGGGGTGGCCGGTACACCTGGGTTCTCATAATGTTTGGAGCTGGGTACTCCTGGGCCTGTAGCTGCACATTTGTCAGCTCAGGCACACTCACAGCGCCCACCACAGGCCGCCTCTCGGCAGGGTAGGGATACGGAGACTGGCTGTGGAAACTGTAGTTCAAGTTAAAGGGGTAGTGAGCTGACTGGGGAGAGGTGAGGTGTGGGTGCTCCCGAATCTCAGGCTGGCTGTAGACCAAGGCGTCGGGCCGGCTGTACGCATAGGAACTGCCAATATTGAGGTTCCTCAGCGAGTGGCTGTGCCTGTCTGCGTGCACCATGCCTCTGTTAAGCTGCTTCATCACAGTCTCATAGTCAGGAGTCGGGCGGTAAGATGGGGGAATGAGGGCACTGTGCCGGTGGGACGGGATGTAGTCGGGTCTCATGACATCACTGCCAGTGATACTTGGATTAGAGGACATGGGGGAGGGCTGCAGGTAGGGCTGAGCTGTGTTTAAGGAGTTCGTGCTGTGTGCACTGTAGACGCTGCCGTTGCGGATGCGACCACTGAGGTCAATCTGGGTTCTATCCAGGCTTGTCTGGGAGTGACAGTAGAATCCATTCTTGTTGGGCACAAAGATGTTGTCTGAGGAGGAAAAAGGTTTTAAAAGATTCTGAAAATGTATTAAGTTGGACCCATCATTCCAGCCAGATTCTGAAACAGGTCCTGAGAGAGCTTGTACATTTTCTTGCTAAAGTGACACATCTTCAGTCACACTGTTACCCCGGAGAGTTTCAGCTTCCTCACCTACAGGGTGGGGTAGGTCTGTCTGTCTGCTTAAAGTGAGATGCTGAGGATCTAACCAAGTCTCAGTCCTACATTGATACGGGCATTCTGGGGCTCTGTGGAACTCGGGGGGAGATACTGTTGACAGCACTGAGCCAGTTTAGGTGGGGGTACAACCCTGAGATGCTGAGCTAGGGAAAACAGCAACTCTCTGTAAACACTTGCTTAACTGGAAGTCTAGGTTGTTTGCATATGGTCTTCCTCAATGAAAAGAATTCCACCATAAAAGGGCACCAGTCCAGCAGGTTCAAAGCTTTCCTGCCCAACAAAGGGGTCACTGGTAGTCGGAACCAAAGGTGCCGCCGAGGGCCAGGAAGCCAAGAAGAATAAGGCGAAGCTAACTATAGTTGCCCCACCAAGCCTCCAGTTGAGCAAGACATGGATCCAGGGCTACTAACTCTCCAGCACCCGTGTGCCTGCCTAGACTAGAAGAGGCTGTCTGTCTTTCTGCCACTCAACCTACAGCTCACCTGAATTGCTTTGTGAGTACTACTTCCAAAGTGTAAAAACAATGTCAGCCATCAAATCCTGTGTGTGCTGCAGAAGCTCCATGATTAGCCACTGGGCACACAGTTCTCGAGAGCCTCTTCTGTTCCTCCTGCCATACCCTGCTGCCCCACCCTGTGCTTCTCTGTCTGCAGAGCTCTCAGCCACTTCTAGATCTCTAGGTGCCTTTCTGGTCACAGATCCCTCACCCATGTTGTCTAGACAGTGTGACACCCACGGCGTGTCCCTGCCTTCATGCTCTCTCAGAGCACACAGGACTGTACCTTTTTATCCCTTAGTGCCGAGCACGTATGTGAGACGAGTGACAGGAAAGAGAAAGTGAGCAGAGTTAAGAGGCAGTTTCAGAGGACTTCCTCCTCCATTTCCCAGTGCCCTGGCCAACCCAGTTGGTCCTCCACAATGGCAAAGGCTCCTCCAGTCTGAGCCCCCGATCAGGCTAACATGGAACAGAGCCCCACCTGACAGCACACAGCAGACAAGGACTCTGATCAAGAAGTAAATCCACTGAGAGTTTAGCACAGCAGAATCTGCCTGTTCTGACTGCACAGTAGCAGCGTGTGGATTGCGGGGTGGCCGGGGTAAGGGTGTGTGGGTAGCAGATCAGAGGGGCAAAGATGGGGCCACTCAAATAGAACAAGCTAGAGAGTAGCAAGCAGTGGGAAGCGGGATGAGGAGGGCAGGCTAAGGGAGCGTAGACACAGGCGAAGGATGGTGGAGCACATCACAGAGTCAGCTGGGAGCTTTGTGTCTGGAGAGTTGAGGAGTGTGAAGAGAGAAGATACAGCTCATGGGACGGAGCTGCTAGTGGGAGGTCTGAAAGAATAAAGACCTATGTTGGAGCAGGAGCAGGGGACGTGGAGAAAGGGATACGGAAAACACAGTGTATGATGTCACAGGTTATGGCTAGCTAGCTGACTGGCCGAAATTACATGCAGCTTGGAATCCACATAACCAAGAAAGTGAGTGACTTCATCACAATAAAGGGCCCTAGAAACAGACTTAGAGGGTAAGCAATGAGTTCAAATGTAATACTCAATTTCCAGCAAGCCCTGACAGATGATACCAGTTCTAGAATGTCTATCGTTAGCTAGAGCACCTCTTTGCAGGGTTACCACATCTGACCAGGTCAAATGGGAATGGGTAGAACACAGGAATGACCACAGGGTGGGGAGGGAGGGGAAACTGAGTCACCATTACAGAAACTCCATGAGAAGGAGCTGCTGGGGAAGCCCCAACAGGAAAGAAAAAGGCACAGGGCAGGGAGATGATTTATGGAAACCCCTGAGAGGGTATAAGAGGGAACCAGGGGCTAGAGCACAGAGACATCAGGCTCAGACACAGTGTAGTAAAAACTGGAAGATAAAGTAATCCAAACCATAGCTTGAAGAGAAAGGTAAGAAAAAAACGGCAGGACCCTCATAGACTGAGGTAGGAGAATGAGGATCATGGAGACGGGAGGCAGAAGCCTTGTCCCCATGGTTGGAGAGGCTACCATGCACATACAGGTGGCCACATGCAGAGGAGAGGACAACAGTGAGACTGCCCCAGGGGACACTAAAATTCACACCAGAACTCTGCTCCCCAATTGCCCTCCTTGCTGTGGGGACATCCTTAACTGGCAGAGAAGGTCACAATAACAAGTGCAGTCAACACCAGTTCTTTGTGTCCCTTCAGATCCCAGCTTCCACATGATGGGCAATGGACCCCACTTCTCCTTCTGTGCCACAGCACCCACCGGCAGAGCAGCAGACTGAGTCTCAGACCTGCCTGGATTGATGAAATCCAGCCATCCTGCTAGACCCAGAAAGCTCTTCAAGTGCCCAGAACATGACAAACGGCATGCTAACAATACATGCTCTCTTAGCAAGGTAACTGTGATCACATCATGAGCCTTGTTTGTACAACTGGATCCCAAGCTTCTGTATAAAGAGTTGCTGTCTGTATCTACCTCTCTGTCTTCAGCACAGTTAGATACAGTTTACAATCAAACCTTACCCAGATGGTCAGGATTCACCGTGGAGGCGCTGCTGAGCACACAACTGCAGTAGCAGTAATTTAAACACTACACTAGGACATCTCAGGGAGGGATAAAACCAAAACCGAGTCTGAATATCTTTTGTGACCAAGGATTTTTGGTTGCCTGAAGAGGTGGCACATGCCTATAATCCCATCACCTGGGAGATGAAGACTGGAGAATCATGAACTGAAGCCTGGCCTAAATGTCTTCTGTGATTCCAGGATGGCTATAGTTGGGACAACATTTTGGGGTACAACTGCAGTAAGAAACCATCCAGACTTCAAGATCTCTGGGTCTTCACAGAGTTACTCATAGTAATAACTGTGCACAGCTTTGCAGACTCAGTGTACTTTACCTTGGGAAGAAGCAAATGGCTCTGTATAATGTCCATTATAATGCAGCTGGGGTGGGGGAGGCATCGCATAGGGCTGGGGTTTAGGCTAAGAAATGGAAAGTTGGACATAGAGTTAAAACACATTGCCCATGTGAAAAAGGTAAACTCATTCTTTGCTGGACTCTTTCTCTTCACTAAAAAGACTTTACAGGAGTTAAACGTATGACAGTGGAGAATAACCATGAAGACGAAGGAGGTCTTAACATATCTGTCATTTTCAAAGTCTCCCATGTAGCAAAAACAAGCTCTTTGCACTGACACCAAGGATACTAGACAGCACAAGAAAGTGCCTCTAAAAGCTTATGAACAAGAAGGAATGGATACAAACCTTCTTGTCTAAACTCATGATAGAAAAACCTTCTATGTACTACATTTAACCCTGTAAGACAAAGTCATCAAGCAAATAAAATACCTACTCAGGATTTCTGGCTAACCAGTTAAAATTCATAATATTTGGTTGTATCTAATATCTAAACATGTACAATAAATCTTAAGTTGAACTTACAGAAGTCACTATTTCTTTGGATAAAAATCTTCAAACATCAACACACATTGTGGTTCAAACTCATCATAGTGTCCAAAGCATATTTTAACTAAGAGAGTGATATCACTAGGCGAGAGAGGCAAGCATGTTCCTTCTTACCAGAGACACCCTGGAGGATGAGCCCCTCCTAACTGAGTTCAGCGTGGCGGCCTGAGTTTGCCTGTGGGAGAAGACAACCATGAGCCCAGGGGACACACTTCCTAGTCTATAACAATAAACCAGATTCAGGAAGGGAGCGGGTATGGTAGCTCACACCTGTAACTCCAGTGTGCAAGAGGTTAAGGTGTGCAGGAGTCTAAGGCCAGTCTGGGTGACATCTGAACTACAGGCTAGCTAGGATATAGACAGAGTGACACACCGTCATAAAACAATATCAAAAAGATACACAGTCAGGTATATTCTAAGGCAAATGACAAAAAGACAAACATGCGGTAATTTACAGAAAAGAGCCTGGTCACTTCCTTATGTAGGACTCCACAGTCTCCCAAAACAAGTGCACACACATGCACGCACGCACGCATGCACACACATACACACACACACACACACAGAATCTTTGCATCTGTGTTCCTTAGTGTGAGTAGGTGTGGCATGAAGATGCTTTAGATTCTTGCTAATGTTGGTACACACACACTCACACACACACACACACACACACACACACTCACACACACAGACTCTTTGCATCTGTGTTCCTTAGTAAGTGTGAGTAGGTGTGGTATGAAGATGCTTTAGATTCTTGCTAATGTTGGTAATTCCCATAATTCTGTCAAGGGCATTTTAACTTACCATCTACTCCTGACTCAAAAGCCTGAGTGATTCATAACTGATGACGAACACATTCTGTGACATAGATTAGCGCTCTAAGGACCATTACTAAAACTCCGCCACCACAAAGTAAACAAAATAAGCTCACTGACTCACAAATGTGCCAGAGAGAAGTCTCTTCTCTTCTAAACTAGCTTTATTCTTAGCACTTTGATAATGGTATCTGTATTACACTCTGGACGTCAGCATATTTTCACAAGACCTTTAAAAATGAAAATTCTTGGACATCCAGTGATTCCTATATACTTACTGGGCAATTTCTTTAAACAACTCCCTTTCCCACACCTGGGAGGTATTCAGGTTGTCGGAGAATAACACATGTCTCTTGTCATTTCCTTTCTTTTCCTGGCAGTGAACTTTAGGGCTCTATGGTACAGCTGTGTCTATTTTCCAAAACGTCTAGCTTTCCAACATCGCATCAAGTGCCCGAGCTTGCAGGGTGTATACGGGTCTTCTTAGAGGACCCCTTAAGTATACACAAGACTCTGATCTTTGTTACTTTGATACTGAATTTGCCTCTGGACAGTGTCCACAGTCAAGTCTCAGTTTAAAGGGACTCTGTGTTCAGTCTATCACTGGATCTCCATCTAGATAAACTGAGCTTTTAAAATCATCCAAGTCAAGGGTGGTGGCGCATGCCTTTAGTTCCAGCACTCAGGAGGCAGAGGCAGGCGGATCTCTGAGTTCGAGGCCTGCTGGCCTTCAGCACTATTTCCCAGACAGCCAGGGGTACAGAGACCCTGTCTCAAAAGAGTGCTCTTCCCAAACTAAAAACCAACCAACCAAACAAACAAACAAACAAAAGAATCCAAAACCAACATATATTCAAAAGTGGGAGAAGGAGCTGCTGACAGAACACACTTACCAACAAATGCCTAACAACATCTGCACAGATGGCCAGCCTGGGCAAGAACGCAGGGCCTAGGAACAGAGGCAGCCATTCTTACCCACTGGCATCTTGCTGGCAACATCCAGTGGGATGAAAAAGCAGAAGCCAGTTCTGCTAAAAAACAAAAACCAGAACAAAAGAGCCCTACCTGCAGAAAGGTCTAACCCAGGCAACCTTTCTAACAGTCTGCCTCTTTTTCTCATTGTTCTTCTAAGCGCAGTTCAAAGAAAGGCAAGCTATCATCAAGTTCCCACATAAAGGAAAACAACCATTGGCTCTGTGGGATGCTGTCTGTCTGTGCTAGCCAGCAAATCTGAGATCAAGGCAGCTAGAACTCCTTAGACTAATAGCGAGAGTGTGCACACTGGAAAGGATAATAAAATGGCTGTCAGCTCAAGTGAAATGCACGATATTGCTTGGTGAAACTGTGCTAAGACTGCATGTGGTTATCTTAATCTCAATGATGCCATCAGGGAGGCCATTATCTCTGCTTTACAAATGAGGAAAGTGATGCTTAGATTAGGTAGGTCACACCTGATCACATGGCAAACAAGTGGTAGAACCGCATTTGAATGGGCAGGTCTGTGGATGCCTGAGTGCAGTGTCTCTCTCTCTCTCTCTCTCTCTCTCTCTCTCTCTCTCTCTCTCACTCACACACACACACACACACACACACACACACACCACATGCACTAAATTAATCTATTAAGTTAAAACTCTAAGAGATGTCTCACTTGTTCTGTGAGCTTTTATGTTGGCCATTGGTTTACTCACAGATAGCAAAGGGCAGGCTTTGATAATGTGTTAGGCAGTGGAAATATCCTGGGATGTTGTTTCAATGACTTTCCTCCTGTGCTTTAATGAAAAACAAAAGCTCCCCCTGTTTTAGGGCAGGCCAGAGGTGCATGTACAGGCTACTACAAGGTCAATGACCTGGCTCTGGATCCCTGCCCCAACATGCCATGGTGGGCAAACAGAGACCAAACCAGGCTACAGGAAATATTAGGGTTAGGGACTGGCTTCACTGTAGGTCACAGTGACCCATCTACCCAAGCACCTGCACAGAAGAGGAAGCTGCCTCACACCAACTCCAGGACAGCTTCCTGTCCCCAAGCCTTTGAGGAGAGTGGGAGACCCACACAACTGTGGGGACCTTTGACAATCCCCATATCTCCAACTCCTGCTTTTTCCAGGGACTGACACTCTTCAGTGAGTCCTCTCCTCTCTGTGCTACATCTTCCAGTTCTCCGAGACTGGCTGCTGCACTGCTGACAACAGAAGTCTCCAAACAGAAGTGGACCGGCTGCTCCGTTCACTCACATCCGAAACTACAGGGCTAGCTCATTTCACTTTGCTCAGCCATTAGCATGCTGCTGACTCAAAAATTTGCCGTTCTCATGGTTCCTGGGTCCTCTCTCTCACTTAGCTTTGCAGGTTGGAGGGTACAACCCACAAAGAAGGGAGAAAAAGCCCTATACCAAGAAATGTTGTATCCCGTGCTCACTTTTTCTTCATAGAGTCTAGGGGAGTTGATTGCTACCAGCCAACTCTGGGCTTGGGATACCAGAGGAGGCCTTTTGACATGATTGACACTGGTATCTCACTTAATAGCTAATACAGTCCTGAAAGGATTATCAAGGATGGCCTCATTATTCCTGTTTATACATAAAAAAACAAAGGGGGCTTCTAAGCTAACATAAAAAGATGATCTCGCTACCTCCGGTGCCTTGTCCAGGTGGAAAGAGAAATACTAGATCCTATCAGTGTAAGTATCACCTGGGCCAAGGTTAGATGCGCCCAACACTACTCTCCTGTAGGAAGGACATAGGAAGGGTGCGGACACTGTAGGAGAAAGGGATTCCTTTCTGTGGAAGTAGACCCCATCTCCAAAACAGGGGTAACTACCACTTAGCCATAGTTAGCTGTCCAGTACACTGAGCTTACCCAGCTGAACTACAAGAACGAGTCCTACCAACACCTCAACATCATCATAAGATTAGATGTTACTAGACCTGTACCTTCAGGAAATGGCTAAAACATTTTCAGTTTTCTCCCCCATCAAAATGTGCAGGTTTAATAGCAGAAGCTTCATTTACCTTACCCAGAGAACAAACTGTACAAGGTAATATGTTTGTTTCACACACTCTTAAATAAATACACTAATAGTTCCCAGATATGCAGAAATTAAAAACAAAACTTGGAAAAATACCCCACACACACAGTAGCTGTAAAGAGAATCAGGTGTTCCCCATGGGAGAGCACCACATGGAGCTAATAATATCCACGCAGCCTCACTCACGCCTGGCAACATGCCAAGAGTTATAGTTCTAAGAGCTTAAGGATCCACACATATTCATCGCTTTTCTCTCTGAATTTTAAAATCATTAAAATTAGGAACTGCTAAAATACGGTTTTCAAAAAGGCATTAGTCACAGTGCAATACAGGGTTTACTAGACGGTATCACACTTAATGGCTTCTTCATGATGGCTGCCACTACTGTTTTCAAGAAGAAAAAAAATGAACTGAGGTGGTGATGGCTCATCATGAATGGTCCTACATTTATCAAAGCTTCAAAATGAAAATGTTGTGTTCCAGTAGATTCTGTAATTATTCAGATGTAATTATTATATGCAAAAATAATAATTACATCTCCTCTGAATGTAACAATTTCGTACACAAATTCAAGAGTGAGAAGCGAGCAGAAAAGGTGTATGGGTGTGTGTGTGTGTGTATGTGTGTGTGTGTGTGTGTGGTGTGTATACACACACATACCTGCGCATAAAAGTAAACGAAGCTGTGGGTGTGGTAGGTCAAGTCAATAATCCCAGCACTTGGAAGGCTGCAGCAGGAGGTTTGCTGCAAGTCTGAGGCCCACTTGGGCTACATAGTGAGTATAAAGCCTGCCAGAACCACAAAGCCAAACTCTGTAGCAAGCAAGTAAACTGAAGGAATAATAAGAAAGTGTTAAAGATGGAGACTGGGAAAGGGAGGGGTCTGATGAGTATATGAGAGAGGATAACTATCAACAAGGTCCTAACACACATGTGCAGACGTGTCAGGACAGCAGCAAGGTCCTTACACACATGTGCAGACATGTCAGAACAGCAACAAGGTCCTTACACACATGTGCAGACGTGTCAGAACAGCAACAAGGTCCTTACACACATGTGCAGACGTGTCAGCTTCTTCCTTTGTATAATTCATATATATGAAAGATGAATAATCTTTCCTCAAAATGCTGACAGGGATATTGACTAGAAACTATAAAAGTACTACTCCCACACCAGACATGGTGGCCCAAGCCTCCCAGCACCCCAGAGGCAGGGAAAATCTGATGGAGATTTGTGAGTTGGAGGCTAGCCTGATCTACATAGCACTTTCCAGGGCTGCCAAGACTCCACACTGAGCTCTCGAGAAGCCTGGGGACCACAGCTCAGTGGGGAGCGCTTGCCTAGCTCTGGGAGGCCTTAGGTTTGATCCCCAAAGAAAAGGAGAGAAAAGGGAGGGGAAAAAAATCCCTTTCTTTTTTAAAAGGCCCTCAGGGTTAGGAGGTGAGAGGTGCTTGCTGCCAAGCTCAATCCTTAGAACCCACTCAGTGGAGAGTAGGACTCCCCAAGTTGTCCCCAGCTTCTATATGCAGTCCCGTGACACACATCCAAACTGGGTAAATGCAATTTTACATTTTTTCACTCCCAAATGATTTTCTACAATTTCCAGAGCAGGAGATAGATACTCACAGGTTACACTGGTTCAGCCTGTAGAATTTGTGCCGAGCCACACACAGCCGCCACACGTACTTGGCTGTCTCCATGTCTTCCTGGCAGATGAAACACAGAAGAAGACACTCAGAATGCAGGGACATTGTGTCTGCACCACCCCCACCCATGGTGACTCCCTCTCCCTCCCCCACCTCTGTAACCCCACAGTAACTCCTTCATTCCCTAGCCCTGTGGTTAACCTCTGAAAGCTGTGAGGACTTAATGGTGAACATGAAGTGGCCTGCTCAGCAGTGTGAGCCGGCAGTTCCTGAGCACCATGTTTGTATCAAGTATCAACTCTACCCCTGAGAAGTACCTCTCAGAGACTTTCCCAGTAAGACATCTGCCCCGGGGCCTTAATACTGCCCTTGTAAGACAGCAAGGGCAGATAAAGGCTAAGCAGCACCACAGAGCTGCTCCCCAGCGCTGGGCCAGTAGCGAGGCTGGCTTTCTCCTCTACTTCAGTATCTTTACAAGAACTTCACAAGTCACTCAAGGGGGCTGGAAAGATGGCTCAGCGGGTAAGAACACTGACTGCTCTTCCAGAGGTCCTGAGTTCAAATCCCAGCAACCACATGGTGGCTCACAGCCATCTAGAATGGGATCAGATGCCCTCTTCTGGGGTGTCTAAAGACAGCTACAGTGCACTCATATGTATTTAAAGTAAATAAATAAATAAAGTCACTTGAATCAAAGAGTACAAACACAAAGACTCATTTGCTCAACAACATTCAACAAGGGATCATTTCTCCCCAAGTGCCATTCTGTAACATTTAAAGCATAAGTCTTTATAGCACATAGAATTATGAAGTCCTAAATTAGTTCAAACTCCCCGTCCCCCAATACACAACAGAGAAATCAACAATGCTAACTTGCTAACATTTTTTGTGGAGCCTCCCATGGATTTCTGTGCTCACTCACAGTTTGAAACTGGATGGTCTCCTCTTTATTTGCCAGCTCTAGTGCAAAAAAGGACTTGTTGTGCGACATGTTAGCGATGTCGTGCCACCTAGAGAACAGCAGAGAATGCCGAGTGCGCAAATGCACACGGGGGGGGGGGGGGGGTGCGACACGGCGCGTTCCCTTAAGCTCGAGATGTGACTTAAATATACATGTAAAAAATATATACATTATATTTAAATTACTAAATATTACATACGAGTATATTTGCATCTAATATGTTTTATTACGCTCATATATTATATATAATTATTTATATATAATATATAACAGATATATACTTATTATATATTGTATATTATATAATATATAGTGAGTATGTATACATATACATACATATACATACATATATACACACACACACACATATATATATATATATATATATATATATATATATATATATATATATATTTGTTATACCTGGATACCTTCCACTATGCCTCCCACCACACCTACACTGCCATTGTGGACGCTAAACCTCTGGAGTTGTAAGCCAAAATAAACATCCTTAAATTGCTTTTTGTCAAAGAATTTTATCGCAGCAACAGGAAAGTAATTAATACACCTGACTTGCTCTTGACTTAACAATCAAAGATACTTATGTTATAGCTTGTTGCTAATGCTTCAACTACTTATAAACAAACTTTAAAGGGCACCCACTATCACAATGACGATGATTGCACCAGGCCCTAGGGATACTAAAGTCCGTGTGGCAATGGTCCCTAAAGAGGCACTTGGGAAGGTAGGAGGGTGGGAAGGCACAGACAACATAAAAGCAAACATTGGTTAGCAGTGAAGGCCAACAGGATAAAGCAAGGGATGAGAGACAGAGGTACACTCTGCTAAGCTACGGGGTCAGAAACTGAGGTGAATTATTCTGAGTGCTGTCAGTAGGACATAAACTGTATCCTGCATCTCCTCATTTTATCATCTTTAGCTTTTACACACTAGATTTGGGTTTTACTACCTAGCTTTGTGATACTGTCAGAAGAACCTGAGTCTAGAAGATGCTCAGCAGTCCTGAGCCATCATCAGCCCCCTCAGAATCACTGGGATCAAAAGAGTGCCAGATTCCAGAGACTGGGAAGTTTTGAGATATTTGGAATCAATCCAGCAGTGGTTGAAAAGCCATAACCTGGAATCCAAAACCCCTGAACAGGAAGCACTTCAAGGGGAAACCCTGTCCCTCTCCCACGGACTCAGGGCCTCGCAAACATAAAGCAAGTGCTTTACCACTGAACTCCATCCTTTGTGCCCAAATCTTTAATTGGGGATTTGGGGACTCAGGATGTTCAGCTTGTATTGTATTTATTTAGTTAAAATTTGTTAAATCAAAATTAACTTATTGACTTACTGCTCAGTTGTTACACGTAAAGATTGTATTTGCACTGTATTAAATGAGGCAAATTTGAAAATTCCTGTGAGGTGAAGAAAGCAACCACCTGTATACCTGAGACTTCCACACGGCCTCTGGGTACACTGCTTCTGTCTGAGTAAATCCTGGGGCATTTTCCTGTCCCAGTGCCCCCAGCTCAGCACACTGGGAAGATTTACTATATGCAGATTGGGGACCAGAGCTCCATTGCCACAGGAGGCAGCCCAGCAGTGCTCAGGAGCGGAGGGGCTCTGCTACCCAAGCATGTCTGCTATCGTGGCCGCTGCCATCCTGAATAATTCAGGGCCCAAAGGCAGAAGAGCAGAGCAAGACAAAGAGGAGCTGTCATTTCAGTAAAAAGGTTCTTAAAGGGGAAGACCACTCCTCAAGAATAAAGTAGAAAATAGAAGCATAAAAGAAGCTATAAAAAATAAATAAATAAAAAGTAATGTGACACAGCACCTAAGAGCAGCAGCTTAAGTAGCCGATCTTATACTTATGGGGCAACCGTGGACAAGTCACTTGGATTTTTTAATCCTCCACTATCCTGTGTGAAGACTGGTGGTAACGTCTGCCCCCCTGAGTCATTATGAAGACGATTACATGAGAAAAGATGAAGAAAGCAGTCCACACAGCACGGGATTCCTGACAACTTACACTAATGAATGCTGGTCACAGAGGAACCAACAGTCAAAAGTGAAAGATCTGCTTCCCTGCTTGATGAAAACATTAAAACCCTGTGTTGCTTCGATCAATAGAAAACAGAAATGGAGTAAAATAGAATAGAAAATAGAATGGCAAATTAGAAAATACAACAGAGTAAAACTGAAAATTTAAAAGATTTAAAAGATTGCAACAGACTTTCTAAGAGTCCAGATTTTAAGGACGTACAGATAAGAGTAGGTAAGAGGGAACAACGTGACCTAAGTTACTACGTTTAAAGGTAAATGGGAGAGAGAGGCCAAGCTGGTACTGGTACCTGTTCCCTGCTGGCTAGCTTCCAAAGTACCTGAAGGTGAGATGCAGGATGCTGGTCAGTGGTCTTACCCAGCTACAAGTACTGTGCTACAGTGGCAGGCACGCAGAATATGCCTACAGGTGCAGTAGTGGTGCAATTGTTGCAGGGTAACCAACCGCTTTCTGCATGAATGTAAGGCTAGCTCCATGTGAGGAAGGAGGAGGAGATGGTGGGGAGTTCACTGTCCCCAGGGGAAAACCTACTGCATGCTACATGGTCACAGTCTCCATCAGCACTGCTCTCAGAGTTCCTTACAGAAGCCTCTTTGTGCTGTGGGTGGGAGGTGCTTAGCACAAGCTGGCCAAAGTGCTCAGGGAAGGTGTCTGTGGAGTGTTCCATCTATGTCACTCACCCTCTCACCACGGCTCAGGGACCATCATGGAAGGAAGGGAAGGCAGAGTATAAAAGCCAGAGGTCAAGGAAGAATGGAGTGGAACAGTGTAGACGCCAGCGGCATGCTGACACTTGCGAATTCCTAGCAGCTGTGGTTGTAGCACAAGCTCAAGCCCATCTCCACCCCTAGCTGAGGAGCTACTGACAGTTAGTGGCTTCTTGGGGAGGGAAAGTCAGCCTTACGGGTGTGGCCTCTCATAGGTTGACTGTGCTCCAGTGCATGACTCCATCTCATACTCTGAAGTATATGGATTCCATAGGTTTCAAATATATATTATATATTATATATATTATATATATAATGTATATTGATACCAAATTGGGGATTTTATCCAAAGGAGTTAGGGGGAGAAATGGGAATAATATGGTCCAAAGACATTGTATAAGGATATAAAAATCTCCAAGAATTAATAAGATATTATTATGTGTCCAAAAAGATATAACTGGAATACAAAAGACTACGAAGTAATCTGAAGCCACCTGTAAGTTCACGTCTCAGAAGCTGCACTCCACTCTGAGCATGTCCCTGCCTGTCACTGTGCCTTCCTACTGCATAACCTCCAAGACTTGTATAAGCAGCACTGTGTTTTATAGCTGCAGGGAAATCAACTTTACAAAAACGGAAGTTTGCTGACATGTTGGCATTTTAGTAATTTTGTTCCATAACTACAGTCAAAAGGAAGCCTAGATTTTTCCTGAGTGAATAAGTAGTCCCAGAAACCAGAACTCAAACAAAAAATTCCCTATCAAAGCAAAGAATAGCTTCTCTGTGGCAGCAGAGTTGCACATTTCAAGCATTTACAAGCAGGTCATCACTGCACGCCCTTTCTGCTGCAGATCTGTTTCTGAAGAAAGTAGAATGCTAACAAAGGCTGCATCTGGGTGGCATTAACTTTAGAAAAGGAGTATCTATCTCCATTCTCCAATGAGAACTGAGGGATGGCTTGTCAGCAATAACCACTCCAGTATTTAAAAACAGAACAATACCTGAACACCACGGGAGGCCTTCCGTTCTTGTGTTTCACAAAGATGCCATCAAGACAGGCACCAATGGATATGTCACTTCCTTGGCTGTCCTAGACGGAGAGAAGAAAGAGGAGACCCCTGGGAAACGGAGCACAGGGGACAAACGCATCCACTTCCCTAAACCTGTTTCCCAGGTACACACCCGTCCAGGAGACCCAGAGGGCGCCCGTGCAGAAAAAACGAGAATGGGCAAAGCCAGCATCCTGCCATGAGTATGGCGATAGGAGGGGCATGGGCGCTTTTACAATCTTTGTTCTTGCGTTTAATCATTTACTTTGTGGGGGCACAGGTGTCATGGCGCACGTGTGGGTCTGAAGACAGCCTGTGGGGGTTGGTTTTCTCCTTCTACCATGTGAATCCCAGGATCAAACCCTGGTCATCAGGCTTGGTGGCAAGTGCCTTGACCCTTTGGGCCAAGTTTAGACTCTTTTTTTTAAGGTTTATTTATTTATTTATTATATGTAAGTACACTGTAGTTGTCTTCAGACACTCCAGAAGAGGAGCGTCAGATCTTGTTATGGATGGTTATGAGCCACCATGTGGTTGCTGGGATTTGAACTCCGGACCTTCGGAAGAGCAGTCGGGTGCTCTTACCCACTGAG
>NC_034596.1:93195454-93196787 GCF_900095145.1 Mus pahari
GCCCTCTGCAATCCAACAGACGTTAGTGAGACCGCTCCGAACCTAAACTTTCTTAAACCATGTGCATCGGTTTGGAACAGAACATTATAAACATTACAGGCTTGTATGCATCTGGATATATATATATATATATATATATATATATATATATATATATATATATATATGCTTATATTGATCCTCTAAAACATATCAAAAATGGATGACCTATGAAGCAATGTGCTGAAGGCAGAAGGCAAGTATACATAACCTAGTGCTTCAGGAAGGTTAAAAAGGACAGACAAGGGACAAAGTGGCTACTAAGATGTCATCAATGCAAATCAAGAAGTTTTTACCTAAAGTAGCAACCAATGCTTAATTATCCTAGAATATCAGAAAATAATGAGAACTTGGTTTGAAAAAAAAAACAAGTAATGGGACTGAAAAGTTTGCTCAGTGGTTAGAGCACTAGCTGCTCTTCCAGAGGACCTAGGTTTGATTCCCAGCACCCACATGGCAGCTCACTATCACCTGTAACTCCAGTTCCAGGAGATCTGGTGCCTTCTTCTGCCCTCCACAGGCATGTGTATGATACACATACATACATGCAGGCAGAACACTCAGACTAAATGATAAATGTAGCAGGGGCAGGAAGAGGCTACACATGGGTCCTTCTTAGTTCAGATGACTGGAGCCCTAGAAGGACATGAGGAAGGAAGAGTGCTTAAACGCACTGACTCCCCTCCCAGCCTCATCCATCAGCTGCTGCTCCCCCAAGTGCCAAGGTTCCTCCCACTGCAGCCGTCCCAGACTTTTCATTGCTTAGACCGTACTGTATCCCTGCACATCTGAGCCTCTGTGTGCCCAGCTCCTCCTCCTCCTATGTCTACCATCCACACTCGGTGACTGTATTGCTCCTCGTGTCAGACTCTCTGGGGATCCCCAGGATTCACCCCTGCCCAATGCAGTCCTCATACAGTCTGTCCACACCTCCCTCACTGCACCCTTTTTCTATTGCTAGATACTACCACAGTGGAAGGTGCTGCCTATCCTAAGATGCTGGAAACAGATTCTTGGAAGGCAGAGAATTGCGCTATTTATTTTTAAGTCAAACCACCCAGCATTCTGTCTCATAAGGAAAGAAAGTACTTATAGGTTCCTAAGTCATATTATTTAAGGACAGTAAAAAAAAAAAAATGAATGAAATAAAATGACAAAATCCAGGGTCATGTGTGCCTTTGGGGTCAGTGTATGCCTTTGGGTCAGTGTGTGCCTTTGGGTCAGTGTGCGCCTTTGGGTCAGTGTGTCTTTGGGTCAGTGTGCCTTTGGGTCAGTGTGCCTTTGGGTCAGTGTG
>NC_034596.1:93199447-93200810 GCF_900095145.1 Mus pahari
CGTGCACTGGGGATGAAGTCCGTGCACTGGGGATGAAGTCCGTGCACTGGGGATGAAGTCCGTGCACTGGGGATGAAGTCCGTGCACTGGGGATGTGGTTGTGCAGACACACAGATAGAAGAGTAAGACAGTGATTTTTGAAGCGTGAGAAAATACTGTGAGCATTTGGGAAGGAACACAGGGAGAGATGGGGACGGTACTCTTGGAAGTTACTCTTTTGCCACTAACGGGGTAGAGAGAGAGCACACAGAGAAACTGAAGATTATGACCAGGCACATTGACTTTCAAGTCACTTTTAGCATA
This sequence comes from Mus pahari, assembly GCF_900095145.1. NCBI lineage: Eukaryota > Metazoa > Chordata > Mammalia > Rodentia > Muridae > Mus > Mus pahari. The sequence continues at coordinate 93,199,751 of NC_034596.1, forward strand.
TATCAGAGACCTAAGTCATTCTGAGTTTAGTTTCCTTTGTTTCTAAGATGAAGGTGATATTCTCCTTAAGGAATACTGGAGCTGTGCCCAGGTGAGTACGCCTCAGTCCCTCCTGGGAGAGAGAAGAAAGCAATCCCAAGTGGGGAGGGAGGGAGGGAGGGAGGGAGGGACGGACGGACGGACGGACGGACGGACGGACCTGGGAGGGAAAGGGCAACATGATCTGGTATTGGGTGAGGGAAAAGGACTGAGGCCCTGAGGGCCAGCAGAAAGAATGAAAACAGGCAACCTCAGGAGATAGGAGGTTGGGGGGACCCTCCAGAATGCACCAGAGACCTGGGATGTGAGATACTCTCAGGACTCAAAGGGAGGGACCTTAGAAGAAATGCCCGACAGTAGGGAGAGGGAACTTGTAGAGCCCACCTCCAGCAGGGAGACAGGACATCACATGAGGGATGGGGTTGCCATCCCACAGGGCAGGGAATAAAGTATGAAGTGAAAAAAATAAATTAATTAAAAAAAAGAAAGACTACTAGAGCTATCAGAATGTCATTTTATAAATAAAGTATCTGGAAGCTGTGTACTTAGATAAGAGATAGCATCTTAGGAAATTCTTTTTTATTATTATTATGTATTTATTTATTTATTTATTATATGTAATTACATTGTAGCTGACTTCAGACACTCCAGAAGAGGGCATCAGATCTTGTTACAGATGGTTGGGAGAGAGGGAGGGAGGGAGGGAGGGACAGACAAAAGGAGGAGCACCTAGAGGGCTGGATCACAGAAGACAGACTTCCCTGATCATGCACTCATTTCTACAGGCTTAGTTACTTTCACACATTTAATATATGGGTGATGAACTGGCACCTTAAGGCACCTCTGTTCCCCCATTGGTACAGGGACAATAACTGAAATGCTAGGGGAATGCACTTACTTAGAACAGCACTTGGCACAGAGTGAACCTTGCTTATTCCCTTCATAAACAAGCTGCAGTAAAGCTCCCAATTTAATATACAAAGCGCATTTTAAAATCAAGCAGCCATGAGCCAGGGGTCTT
>NC_034596.1:93201911-93206767 GCF_900095145.1 Mus pahari
TGTCACCTGTATTTCTGTGTCACCTGTATTTCTGTGTTACCTGTATTTCTGGTGCAGCAAGGCCACTCTCTGGGCTGCTTCTTCCAGCACTTTTTCATCCTGTAGCCATGCCTGAAGGAAACACACAGCAGTGAGCACGTGAACGTTTTTACAAGGAGCCACTGCGACAGTCACTGACTTTCCCACTTGTGCCAAATTCGAACAGTGCTAGCTAGTACCGGGGAGTTTTGCTTCTGTACCTGGCCATGAAGGAATTGAGGGGTTTCTGCTCAGAAGCTAAAACATTTCCCTGCCTTCTCCTTACCTCCAAGGGGAAGTTTCGGTTGAGTTTTAAGTTTGGAAACATCCATGAGACAGTTCTGAGCTCAGCGCTAACCCACTGTCAATGAGACGTTCACATCCATTTCCTCAACAGCAACTTTAGACCGTAGAAAGCAGGGGTTTAACACTGATAACAAGTCAGGTTCATTCTAACAGTAACTTCGTGATTCTCCAAAACCAAAATCAAATCTCTCTCCTTGGACTCATAACCAAAGGCAAAAACAATGTCTGAAGGTACAGCACAGAAAATTATACCTTCAGATTCTGTGAATTTACAAAGACTGGGAAGATCTAACAGGGAAAGATTGATGCGTGAGATGTTTACAATGACTTTATAATGCTAATTCTGCTTAGAACATCTACCATGCGGGCAATCAGGAATTGTTAAGAGTATAGGAACAAGAGCCGGGCATGGTGGCGCACGCCTCTAATCCCAGCACTCGGGAGGCAGAGGCAGGTGGATTTCTGAGTTCGAGGACAGCCTGGTCTACAAAGTGAGTTCCAGGACAGCCAGGGCTAAACAGAGAAACCCTGTCTCGAAAAACCAAAAAAAAAAAAGAGTATAGGAACAAGCTATACATGGAAGGGCCGAATGCCAAAAGAGGTCTTACCACGGGGAGCAAGGCAAATTTCTGAAGAAAATCTTGGGATTCATACTGATCAAAGTCACCAAAATCAGCTAAATAAAATGATAAACATTCACATGTTGGTTACATTTAATTTTCACAACAACATACTTGCACATCAAAAATCAATAAGTAATATGGATAGATGACATGTTTATATGATTCGGAAACCAACTGTCTGACAGTTACTATAGCAAATTTTTAGGGTATATTCTACAAAACAATAGGTGGATCCATGCACGCTGGCTTGGGAAAAATGTCTATGAAGTGAGACAAGCCTGCCCTGCATTAGACATGTGCTTCTGTGCACAGGTTAAGTGTCAAACAGGGAACGTGTCCTGAGAATACATACATTCAGGCAACATATAGGGAACCGCACACCAAGGTGTCAGAAGTGTGTTATTCTCAAGGCAACAGGTGCCTATGCCAGCTAGAATCTGGAAGAATTTCATAATTTTTCCTTTTTCCTTTGTGTCTTGTTTTGCCTTGAGACATGTAGTCTTGACTGATCTAGAACTTGCTACATAGAACAGGCTGGCCTTGAACTCACAGAGATCTGCTTCCTTGCCAGTATTAAAGTTATATGGCACTGTGCCCAGCTTAATTTTTCATTTGATTGTATTCCAGTTTCCATGGTTAAACACCAGTTACTGCTTGAAATAATGCACCATCAGAAATTTCTGTGCAGCATAGATGTATACATAGACATATGCAATTGATTTTTTTAAAATGTATGAAACAAACCCACTTCTATTACAAGTGAGGATGCTCTATAATTTGCAACAGTAATTATTAGAGAAACCAAAGAGATGAGATGTTCTTAAAATATAAATGAATACAATTTCAAACTCATTGATAGAAAGGTCATTCTTGCTGGGCGGTGGTGGCGCACTCCTTTAATCCCAGCACTCGGAGGCAGAGACAGGTGGATTTCTGAGTTCGAGGCCAGCCTGGTCTACAAAGTGAGTTCCAGGACAGCCAGGACTATACAGAGAAACCCTGTCTCGAAAAAGAAAAACAAACAAACAAACAAAAACAAAAAAAGTCATTCTTCCCAAAATACTGAGTTCAAATCAAGTCTTGAAGTGAAATTAACACTTATCATATTAAATTCTTTGATATATATATGTTTGCTCCTTTGACATGTTTCATAACTTATCTCTCAGAAATGTCCACAAGTCTCACATTTCATTGAAGTGATCCAAATGGTCTTCCTACATGTCTCCAGATAAAAAAACATAGTATTACATTAACACATAAATACTATAACAATTCATATAGAAAATCAGTTACTTACCGAATCCTTTACTGTTTTGGTTCTAACACACATCTTAATCTGACAGATGTACTACTTCATATGCATTGCTTACCTTGAACAGCTAAGCCAGCCAGCTGAATGGCTTGTTCTAATGTACAGGGAAGGTTTCCTTCCAGAATATCTTTCTTCAGCTGCAGGTAATACTGATACCTGTTTTAAAGGATGAGTTTATGAAACCAGTATCACTATAATCCCTGGCCAAGACTCACCAGACTTTACCATAGTTTAGTATGGAAACATAAACTATCAAATAAAACTGTAGACCTAGATGTTTTCAAAGAGTGGGAAGAGGGCTGGAGAGATGGCTCACCGGTTAAGAGCACCGACTGCTCTTCCAAAGAGCCTGAGTTCAAATTCCAGCAACCACATGGTGGCTCACAACCATCCTTAATGAGATCTGACACCCTCTTCTGGAATGTCTGAAGCTATGACGTACTTACATAAATAAATAAATCTTAAAAAAAAAAAAAAAAGTGGGAAGAAAGCCACAATGTAAGCACACATTTGAGCTGTTAAATGGCAAATCTGTTATTTATCCATTGCTTTAATTATTTCAAAGTCAAAATAAGGGATCAAGGATGTAGCTCTGGGGTAAATATTTGCTTAGCATGTGTGAGCCTGGCTTGATCTCCAGTAAGCCACACACCCCTCAGAGAAAACCGAGGTCAGAGTCATCTCTAGAAGAACATCCCATTTGTCTTATGCCCTGTAAAACAGTCCTGGCTATCCATTCTTCATGGTAAGGAAAATGCACACTCAATGACCAATCTTTATCTTTAAGCCTCTCTCTTGTAACTTGGTAATATAAGACTTTATGTAGATAGATAAAATCTTCACTAGCTCTGTAAAATTTAAGGCAAATAATTCTTGATATTTCAGATTAGGCTATCATTAAGCTTTTAAAGTATAATCCTAAAAAGAATAACTTCTAAAAGACTTTACTCTTCTGTAATATAATTTCTTCTTCTGCCCCCTTAGTATCAAGTGGACCTAGGTATAAATTCCAACCCTGGAATTTAGGATTTTGTACGACCTTGGGCAAGTCCTAGTTTGCAAATTCACAATATTATCAATAAAATGTAGATATGACCACCCCTTCACAGGGCTGAACACATCCAAGTGACATGAATAAAACCCTTAACAACACTGGACATGTCCCAGCACTCAGGCAGCAAGGGATTATAAACAATGAGTTTCCAGTCAGGCAACAATATTATCCTATCTCTCTGTTAGGATAAAGCTTCAAAAAACATGATGTTTCCTTCTATTCCCTGAATAGGTCAGTGCAAGGGCCTGTCATTGTTCGTTCTACAGCATCATTCTAGACACTGGAGGCAGTGTAAGATGTGGTCCAGTGACTCTGCCAGTGCAGGTTACAATGCCATCTCGGCCTGAGTCTCTCTAGGTTTGGTACCTTTGAGCTGTCCGAGCACAGACTATATCTGAGTTCCCCAGAATTCATATGTACTCTTGTGTCATCCTTTCAGCTAGATTTAAGTCTCTGCCTTTTGTTATCAAACGGCCTGACCAACACACCATCTACTCAAATAAAAAGAATGTAGATCTGGCCTTCCCCTTCTACCAGCTAGCAGACATCATTAGCAATCAGTGAACTGAATAGAATATTGGGAATTATGAGGTGTCAGAGGGGGACCTGCAACTTTCTATAAGTCTTTCAAATGCCAAAAGAGATGGTATTTACAGAGGTACATTTAGTGGGTGTGTGCCACATATTCCTCATTCTGCTAGACTCTTTCCTTACATAAAGTAAAAACTTTGGAATGCAGCATCCATTATATCCACAGACCACACTAACTGAGGCTTGTATACAATCTTCTCTTACCTCAGCTTTGAATAGATATTATGTTCAAATATATGGATTCTTCCATATATGCTATAAATTGTTCATTGCTAGCTCAATATCTTTTATGTAAAATACCATGTATAAATGTCCTTGTAAGTGACATACCAGGAAAGTGCTACATTTACAAACAAGAATACTTCAGAATGTTGAGGCAAGATAAGTCTCTTCCATTAACTCTCATATAGGCTGGAACAATATTGTTATAAGGAACAAAAAATGGACTAGTGCAGCAACCAAGAAATTATGTACTAGTAATTTATAAATTTGTAAAAATTTAATCTATCCAGTTATGATTTATTATCCTCAAAATTTACTATCTTTCACAAACAACAATCCCTGTAAAGTCTTGTCATGTGGGTGACAGTTTTCTGCTGCCTTGTGACTACATTTTCCTGACAAGTTCTCATGTGATTCAGATTTCTGTTCTCTGCCTTTTTTTAAAAGTGCTTTTGAATGTTTGGGGCAGGGGGGAGAAGTAGGGGGTTGGTTTCTTAGTGTGGGGGCACCAAGCCCAGAGCTTCACTACTCTTTACAACCTGACCTATATCTTCAGCCCCGACTATAGTTTTTTAAAGACCTTTTTGAGGTATAACTGGCAAATAATAAATTGTTCCTACAGTTTTGTCATATAAAAAACACATGAGCTTGGTGGCACACGCCTAATCCCAGCACTCGGGAGGCAGAGGCAGGTGGATTTCTGAGTTCGAGGCCAGCCTGGTCTACAAAG
>NC_034596.1:93206797-93294095 GCF_900095145.1 Mus pahari
AAAAAAAAAAAAACAAAAAAAAACATGAAGTCACTGCTACAGGATAAAGAGCCTGAGTACCAATCACCTGCAAGAGTTTCTCTGTATGACACGTAATTCTCCTGTGCCTTCCTCCTTCCTAGAAACCACTGCTCTGCTTCCTGACTCTATAGCTCTGAGACCTGGGCCCTGCCCAGATAGCTTAGACATTGAGGGAACCTAGAAGTGGGAAGGAGACACTGAGGGCAACAGGATGTATTCTCGAGCTGCCACACAAGGCTGCGTGGCTGGCCGTGGGGGCCTCATTTCAGATCCAGAAGGCGTCTTACTGATACTCATGACCATACTTCTTATTGCTAGAACCTCTCTACCAGGTCTGACACCGGAGCAGAGAGCAGTCCTGCTGGCTGAACCCAATAACTCCACTCCTTTTCATGCCATTCTACGGCTCGTGCCTGAGCTCGTTCCTAACACCAGCTCCCTAACTGGCCTCCTGCTGTCCAATTGAATTCCCAAGGATGTTTGTTTGTTTGTTTGTTTTTGTTTTTAGTCTCTAATCTAACAGCTAATGTGAATGGTCTTTGTAAGATGCAAATTGGATCATTCTACATCATTAAAATTTGAAAAAGCCTTACTCAATGTCCAACGTCTTTATGATTAGCACAAACCTGGCTTTAAACCTCTTTTCTCCTCTCCAGTCTTAGCTGAGACTTTCCGTTCTGGCTGCTTTCCACAAGCCATTCCCAACTAGAAAATTTCTTCCAAAGCCTATCAAGAAGTCAGCTCTTTTTCCCTTCCTTAGTCACATTCTCTGTGCCCCGCCCCTAGGAATCCGGAGCTTTCAATCAATGTTTGTTATCCTGGGATACTGTGACTACTTATGTATATAAACTGCCAGTTCCGCCAGACTGTGAGTAACTCCTCCAAGATCAGATTCAAGTGACTACCCAAGGGCTCTGAATACCTTAGTAAATGTTTAAATGAGTTAAGCGGCCAGCTAGCATTTTTCCTCCTGCTTCCACTTACTTTCTCCAATATTGACATTTCAGACCTGTGCCACAGTCCATCTGTGCCTACCCCTACTAGCTGACCCTTGCTGACCTGTTCCACAGTCTGTCTGTGCCTACCCCTACTAGCTGACCCTTGCTGACCTGTTCCACAGTCCATCTGTGCCTACCCCTACTAGCTGACCCTTGTTGTTTCGTTTCCTGGTGTCTTCCGGAATTACCTGGCAGATTCAAACAACATTCCAGAAGCATGAGACAGCAGCAATTCTTACTATCTGCAGGGCACTACAGCTTCCAAATGGAAGGCAAAGCCAAGGGAAACATGGGCTTAAGATATAGAAAGAAGATAAGACAGGAACACAAGCATAATAGCAGGCTGTGATACCAACCGCCTTAACAGACAGATCTACAAGCAAGTCCTAAGACAGCATGGGGCAGACAAAGTGCATCCCTGCCTGGGGCATCCCAGAGCTTCAAGGAGTCAGATGAGGAGGACTGAAGTGTGAGAGAGATTAGGGGACAGAGATAAAAGGTACAGGAAAGCAGAAATGAACCTGTGTAGGGGGAGCAGAGGAGACAGATGGGATGAGAAGGGACACACAAGCAGACACTAGAGGGGCCCAGAAGGAACATACATTATCTGCTTCATGAAAAGAGCCTTAGATAACCGGGTGGATGAAACAAAGCAAGACGTCTCAGTCCCTCCCTTCGGCTGCACTCTTCTACCGCTGAGGCCGCTGTAAGTGTGATTACTCACTAACTCTCTTCTCATAAACATCTTCCCTCTCTGTGTCCACTCTGTCCCCCAGGGCCAACCCATCTACAGCTTCCAGGGGGGGTGGGGAATAATTCTAAGAACCTGGCCAGTTCCTTGAGAAGAGAATACAGAGTTTAGGACTATACATTTTAAATCTTCCCTCGCCCATTTCCTTATTACAAGGAACCAGAAAGGGACCAACAAAACCATTAAAGAGAATATCACAGGGTTCACGGCCAGGGTGAACTGATTATCTTTCCTGGGCCTTTGGGTCCAGCAAGCCATAATTCGGTCTGACATACCACATTCCAGAACCTCTTAGTAATCCAATGACAAAGAAATGCTGGCCGCGGGCAATGACGGTTGCAGGCCTTTATCTCAAGAACCTTTGACCCCAGCTTCACTCTGCCGACCTCTCTGGAGTACTTTCTACCATGGGCTGCAGTGGGGCCTTCTTACCTGGTAATCTCCTGCTGCAGCTGGGAAACAGAAGGCACATAGAACAGCACGCCGAAGTAGACGGTGGGCTCCAGCGCATGCTTGTCCAACTGCTTCTTCAGGGGTTTCTCCAAATCCACCCAGCGCCGTTGATTCTGCTTGTTGTAATACCAGAGGCTGAAGTATGTGACCTGGAAGAAAGGAAGGAAGGTCACTGAGGGAGGCAGACATGACAAAAAGAACCCAGCCATCTCCACCCCACAAAGACCCAGGACCAAGTGGCAATGGCCTCCTGTGCCTTTCAGAAGGGACAACATGCAAGGCTTACAGGAAAAAAACTAAAAAGAGGCAATGCCAAGCTCCATAGAGAACAGTGTTTGGGAAACGGAGGCAGGAAACATTTTCCATGACCAAAACACTGAAGTTGGGCTAGTGAGATGGCTCAGTGGGTAAGAGCACCCGACTGCTCTTCCGAAGGTCCGGAGTTCAAATCCCAGTAATCACATGGTGGCTCATAACCATCCGTAACAAGATCTGACACCCTCTTCTAGAGTGTCTGAAGACAGCTACAGTGTACTTACATATAATAAATAAATAAATCTTAAAAAAAACAAAAAACACTTAAGTTGTCATAATTAAAACATATTAGGGAGCGTGTGCATGCTCATGTGTGTACACCAGTGTGAAGTTCAGAGGACAAGTTTCAGGAATTGGTTCTTTTTCTCCACAAAAGGGTTCTTGGGAATAAGAGTTCTTGGGAATAAAACTCAGGTCCTCTGGCTTGCATGAGAAGTGCTCCCCTCTGGACCATGGCAGCAGCTCTATAACTAATATTACTTTAAAAGCCTTAAGGAGTGCTCTACCCAGTATAATTCTAAACCACCATGCTAACCCAACTTTTCCCCATTCTGGGCTTAGCCTCTAAATAAAACTACTTCATGTAAATGTCAGAAATCTTAGCAGATGCAACCACAGCTCTTCTTTGCCCCTCAAAGTCCATTAGATAAAAATTCAAAGGAACTGGGATTTTATAAATTAATTGTTTAATATGAAGAATGAACTTTGAATTAAAGAGCAGAATGTGGAAATCTGTCTCTGTCTCTGTCTCTGTCTCTGTCTCTCTCTCTCTCTCTCTCTCTCTCTCTCATGTGCATGTGTGTGTGCGTGTGTGCGCACGCTTCTATCCATTCTCTCTCATACAAACACACCCCTGATGTGAAAACTTACACCTAGTGTAATAAAGTGACCTAGGTAGGTTACTAAGTCAGAGACTGAAGCTTTGGACCAGAGCCAGGCGTGGAGGCTCATGCTTGTGACTACAGTACCTGGAAGGCTAAGGCAACAGGCTCCTACAGGTTCAAGGCCAGGATTAACTACATACCAAGATTCTGATCACCAACACACACACACACACACACACACACACACACACACAGAGAGAGAGAGAGAGACAGAGACAGAGACAGAGACAGAGACAGAGAGACAGAGAATTAACATTTAGACTGCACTTGTTATAGAACAGAACTATTAGGGTAAATCAATAGCAGCCCTGGCCTGGCCTGGTCAACCTGAATGGGTATGACAGCACACAGCAGGTGAAATGGCTGCCCCTAGTCACTGATAATATTTATCTTAAAATCAATTCATGGATCAAGGCCATTGGAAAACTACTGTTCTGCTCCTCGAGACCCTAGAGTAACAGTGTCAAACAGGAGCTTGTGCAGTGATGGACATGTTCCATATCTGTACTGCACAAAACAACAGCCCCACTCACAGGTGGCAACCGAGTGCCTGGTGTCCCTAGAACCACCAAGAAACTGCACTGTTTTACTAGATGGTTAGTGCCATAGCCTAAGTCAAACTTAAAAATAGTATCCAGTGCCAGGCAGTGGTGGCACATGCCTTTAATCCTAGCACTTGGGAGGCAGAGGCAGCCTGGTCTACAAAGTGAGTTCCAGGACAACCAGGGCTATACAGAGAAACCCTGTCTCAAAAAACCAAAAAAAAAAAAAAAAAAGTATCCAGGTTGTTTTATTTGACATGAAATACAAACTTTAAGTCAGGCATGGTGCTGAATGCCTATAATCTCAGGATTTGAAGGCTAAGGCAAGAAGCCTGCAGAAGGTTCAGTCTTGGCTGTGCTGTGAGCTGAAGGCCATCCTGGTGGGACACACAGTGAAGTCTGCCTCAAATATTTAAAAAATAAGCAAATAAGCTCATTAATTAATTAATTAAAACTGGGCATGGCAGCTCCAGCCTGTAACCTCAGCATTCAGAAGGCAGAGGCAGGAGGATTGTGCCTGCGCTATAAAGTGAGAGCCAGTCTCAAAAGGAACGTTTAATGAGCTGGAAAGAAGGCTACACATTTAAGAGTAGTCACTGTCCTTGCAGAGGCCCAGCACCCAACTGGTAGTTCACAAGCCCCTAAATTCCAGCTTCAGGGGAATCCCATGTCCTCTTTTGATTTCTGAGAGTACCAGGCAAGTGCACGGTGCTCTTACATGCGTGCAGGTGAAATACTCATACACATAAAATAAAGTAAGCCTAACAATTTAAGAATGTTTGGTTTCCCTGGATGGTCCCAAGGTTTATCTTTTTTTTTTTTTTTTTTTTTTTTTTTGGTTTTTTGAGACAGGGTTTCTCTGTAGCCCTGGCTGTCCTGGAACTCACTCTGTAGACCAGGCTGGTCTCGAACTCAGAAATCCACCTGCCTCTGCCTCCAAGTGCTGGGGTTAAAGGTGTGCACCACCACGCCCGGCTTTATCTTATCATTTTTACAAAGGAAAAACTTCCTTCTTAATGCTTGTGGAAAGTTCCTACAGTCCCATTAGTTCTACAAACTAGCCTACTGTAGGAATTCACTAAGTTTGGTTGGATGAATTGTCTCTTCTTCTTGTCACCCAAGACACTTCATAAAACTAGTACAGTTTGATCATGTAGATCCAGTTGTAGGCCAAGAACCACGGAGATACTGTGCAGTCCCCAAAGCCAGTGCCTCTCCAAGTCCTGTCCCCAGGCCACCCCTACTGGAATTACTTACAACATTTTTGGGCCACCCCCCCCAAAAAAAACCTACTAAGTTTCTAGGTAAATCTTATGCCATTAAAAGTTTTAAAGCATTACAGCATCTGTCCCTCCACACTGTCCCTCCAACATTATATAGGCAGTTGTGCACGCAACCTATAAGAGAGCTAGCCACCCAGGTGATGCCTGGAAACCCAGCACTGCTATAGCGGAAGTAAAAGGATCACAAGTTGAAGGCAAGTCTGAGCTCCTGAGTGAGTTCCAGGCCAGCCTGAGCTACATAGGAAGAGCCCCCCAGCCCCAGCCCCCTGCACCCTCCTATGTTTGAAAAGTTGCATGGATATCTTTTTTTTTTTTTTGAATTCATGAACTTTAATAAGTCAAAAGTCCAGAACCATTGCTGTTTTCTGTAACCCACATACATCATTTACAAGAAAGCAACTACCATCCTGCCTTCCACAATTTACAAAACAGAAAAACCTGGCTTAACAGATATGACCTGATGTTTCTAGTCCAAGGTTCTATGTTTGGTTTCCAATGGTCAGATGATAGCTGGGAACCAGAAGCAACCAGTCTGATCTGTTTCCGAGAGTAATGTAAGTCACAACTCCAGCACAGGAGATGGGTGGGAAACTACATGAATGCACGATGCTATAGGAAGGACATTATAGTTTTAATTGTCTTTAATATTTTTAATTAAATTTATTTAATTTTTCATGTAACATATTATGGTCATGCCCCTCCCTATTTATGCCAACTCTGCCCAGTACCAACAAAAAGCAATTATTGGTTCCTTCCTCCAAAAATCCTTTCTACTTATAATTTCAAGAATTTGGGTGAAAGACATGTACAATACTTTCTAAAGCATGTATGACTCTGTCTTCCATCCTTAGACCCACATTTTGGAGTACACGTACACCATGCTTTGTCTATTATATACACTACTTTTAGGCATTTATTCCATATTTACACTTAGTTTTGTTTGAGAAAGGATCCCACTATGCAACTCAAGATGACCTCACATTTACTCTGTAGCCCAGGTTGGCCTTGAACTCACAGTACTCCCACCTCTACTTTGTAAGTCAAACATTTTTTTTTTATGTCGATATTAAGCCCAGGGTAGACAAGCTATAAGACTGAAAACTTTTTGGGTCATGAAAGTGTATTTGTTCTTTGGACTGGAGAAATGATCATTGGTTAAGGACTGACTGGCTGTTCTTCTACATGACCCAGCTTTAATTCCCAGCACCCACAGGGCAGTTCACAACCTCTGTAACTCCAGTTCTAGGGGAATCTAACACCCTCTTCAGGCCTCTGCATGGCACAGTACACAGACATAAATGAAAACAAAACACCTATATACATAAAATAAAACTTATTTTTAAAAATTAAGTATATCCATATGTAGCAGAAGATGGCCTAATCGGTCATCATTGGGAGGAGAGGCCCTTGGTCTTGCAAAGATTCTATGCCCCAATACAGGAGAATGCCAGGGCCAGAAAGAGGGAGTGGATGGGTTGGGAGCAGGCAGGGGGAGGGTATAAGGGGCTTTCGGGATAGAATTTGAATTGTAAATGAAGAAAATATCTAATAAAAAATTGTTTTAAAAAAATTAAGTATATCATCTCTTAGCCAGGCATGGGGGCACTCACAGGAGGCAATGGCAGGCTGATCTCTTGAGTTCAAGTCAAGCCTGTTCTACATTGTAAATGCCCAAAGACCCTGACTCAAAACAACCTCCTAAGCCCCCAAAACAGCATACCATCTCTTATAATTAAAATTAGAGAATCTTAAGTTCATTCAGTATATATTACTTTTCCCTTTAAAAGAAGCTGGACTTGGCTACTTCAAACACAAAAATTTAAATAGCCACACACGGTGGCCATACACCTCACTCAGGAAGCACTCAGGAAGCAATAGGATATGGGTTCAAGACCAGCTTGGGCTACATAAGGATCTTCAGGTTAACTTGGGCACAGTGAGAACCTGTCTCAAAATAACAAAAACAACAGCAAAAAGAGAGGTAGGGAAATTTATAAATAGTTCCAGAGATTAGCAATGATATTTAGGAAAGTGATAAGCTGTACTCATTATTCAACAAAGTTCGTTACCCGGAGAGTTTCTTTTCCCAGAGACACAGGAATGACTTGTTGTCTAGCAAGCTTTGCAAGACTCTAGTTAGCTACATTTTCTTCATCTGTGACTACAAGCAGATTTTTCCCAAAGCCAAATACTCATTCTTTTGGTACCTACCCTTATTTATGGGTTTTCAGAAAGCTTTGTCTGCCCATAGCATAGGAACTAACTGTATTTCCTGAGGAGCTCTGCCTCAGGGGATGAAGGAGCAGACCTACCTCTGAATTCACGCTCCAGGACCTGGGTCAACCAGCTCTAGACCAAGAAACCGCCTCACCAACTTCCTCTTAAGGGAAGTAAAGAGGAGAGGGAGTGAAGGAGGGCTCTGCCTTCCTCAGAAGGGCAGGAAGAATGACAACCATGTGACTTGCTAACTGTCCTTCACCTTCTGCTCACTTTGTCTCCCACATTCCTGGTGCCCACCTCCTAGAACTTTCTGGATAAGAGCCTTCCCTTGATAGGAAACTCATTCAGATGCCTACTCTTCATGTCTGTGCTCATAAGTAAGCACCTGTGGAAAGCCCATCCTGTCAGAAATCTCCCACACACTCAATTTTCTAGAATCCTTATGTTAATTTACCGTGATCACTAACTAGATTTCTATGAACTTGTACAGGGTCAGATAGCTTACATTATTTTTTTCTTTCCTAGTTTACCTACCCCTCCCCCGCAAAAAAAGTCACAATAACCTTCAAAAATATGGTATGGCTTCTTTCATTGCTGTTTAAAAATTATCCCTGCCACTCTCCTAAATTTGTAGCTAGCTGCCTGCTGTGTAACTAGAGTCAAAACAAAGTTAAATAGGGCTTGGCTTCTTTCCAGACAATATGGTTGCCTTGCCCTAAGTGAGCAGACGCCAGCTGCTCCAGGCAGGTCAAAACCCTAACAGCCTGCAAGCCTCCTCCTAATTCCCAGGGCCGCTCCTGGCTAATTATTTTAAGATTCCTTTTGATTGTACTCTATTTTTAAAATAGACCAGAGAGATACACAAGTTAGCTGGAGGGTTTTTAAAGTCACCAGTGCATTATGTTTAATAAAAGTTAATCCCATGTAAAATTGCAAATATAATTTTATCCCAGTGCCTTTCTTAGACCTGGTGAAGATAGAAGGCTTTCATCAGGACAGAGATGAGAGGAGACAGCCCAAGATAAATTCTACCCAGAGCAGAGATCATCTAACAAAGGTGGTTAACAAGCTCTAAGCTAATTCAAGCCCCGAGCTGACCTCCACACTGAGTCTGCCATAAATAATAAAGTATGGAACCTCTTCCTTCAGCAGATGGCAGTGGTCACATTGCCTCAACACAGCGTGTCCCTTCCCTTTCTGTTCAGCTTTCCTTCGTTTTCTTCTCTCTTTAATCAAATACATATTCTTTATTTTATAGGCAATAGGACAATAAACAATATCAAAATATTAGCACAAATAAATGAAGACTCAGGAAAGTAACGAATCTAATTATACTAGATGTATCAAACCGAAGTCCAAGTAATTAAAATTCTTTGAGCATCCAAGTTCCTTCTACTGTAGCTTTAACGTTTAAGCATAGTGGGAAATAGCATTTAACACTTAAGCACAGTGGGGAAAGCCACTTATTACAAGAAGTCCAGGCAATGAACAGGACTACTGCCTACCTGGATGAGCCACTCTCATTTTTCCCACTTACAATCCCAATCAGACACCATGAAGCACGCGATTACTGTAAACAGAATAATTTTAATACTAGATTCTTAGGAATGAGAGTGGAACTCCATGGTAAAGACCTTGCCTAACAAGGTCTATCCCGGCACTAAAAAAGAGAGAGAGAAAAAGATATTTTCTTGGGTTGGCAATGTACTTAAGTGGTAAACTATCCTAGCACACAATAGGCTAAGGATTTGAGTCCTGGTACCACCCAATTAACTATTAAAATGAACAAGTCTACCGACATTTCTTAGCTGTCCTGAATTTATGCCTTCAGCTCACTTTGACTGATCATGCCCTAGGAATCAAGAGCATCCTGGGTGCTAGCATATAGCACTGAACCAGAGAACACGGGTCTTGTTCTCTCAGGGCTGTGTCCTGTGTCCTGGGAATCTTAACAGATAACACTGGTCAAGGTGCACTCTAAAAGAGCATGAGATTTTAAGACTAAAATACCAACATGTTTCTAAAGAGGGAAATAGGATTAAGTGGAAAAAATTAATATGCATAAACATTTTATTCCCCAAGGATGACAGAGATAACCACACCAAGTTTCACTAAAGGCAAATTAATTCTTTGTGCTCCTGTGCAGAAAGTCGTTTGGGTTATGAGGGCAAGCAGGGGCATCCCATTCCTTGACCATTAACCAGATCATTCTACCATAGGGCCACTCTTGTATCTCATCCCAATAAATGGGCCACATATTTTTTTTATCTAAATCTTATAAATTTGAGACCTGTTGGGCCTGTTTATCAGCTTAACTCCAATACATAGATGTTCTTCAATCTTCATTTTTGTATTTTATGTGCATGGGTGTTTGCCGGTGTGTATAAATGTATACTACATGCATGCCTGATGTCAAGGAAACCAGAAGAGGGCACTAGATGTCCTGGAAGGCTCCCCTGGGACTGTAGTTACAGAGGTTGGGAGCTGCCACTGAGGTGCTAAGAACCAAACTCTAGTCCTCTTAAGTGCTGCAAGCATCCTTAACCACGGTGCCATCTGACACCCACAGATAACATCCCTTACTACCACACATGCTGCAAGTGACACACGATGCACACCTGTAATACCAGTACTTGAGAAGTACAAGCATGAGGGTCAGGAACTCAAGGCTATTTTCTGCTACACAATAAGTTCAAGGCCAGCTACCTGAGACCCTGTCTCAGAAACCAAACAAACAGGGCTAGCAAGATGACTCAGGGGGTAAGGACACTTGCTGGGAAGCCCAACAAAGTTTGCTCTCTGACATCGACAAAATGGAGGAAGAAAACCAACTCCCACAAGCTGTCTGGCCTCTGCATGTAAGCTACGACCTGCACATACCCCACAAATGAATACACACACAAAGTAACTAATGTAAACAAAAGTGCTCCTTTTTTCTTTCTGTTATCACACCACCCAAACATAAATAGCCTTCAAAAGGTGTGTTAGTCATTAAGGACACAGACAAGCCAAGTATGTAACTATTTCAATCTTCTCTGTGGATACAAAGTCTGTGGAAAAGAGAAAGTTATTTTCTACATGATATACATCAAACCTGGCAAGAAAAGAGATCTTTGGTGGCACATTGTTCATAAGCAGTGTACCTCCAAACTGTCATCTGTCCTGACCCAATCGCCCTTAGTATATTATTACAATTAATACATTTACAAGAGGAAAAGAACTGGAAAAGACAAAAGCAAGCTAACTCAGCACAGTGAGTGTTAGTGTGCTGTCGGCCAGCAAGCAAGTGTCTTGGGAACACTGCTCATCTTTGACCACTGGGTTCCAGTCAGCATATGCAAAGCACCAAACACAGCTTTCTACACAGCCAGTGTCCCCTACAAAGCTACCTTTCAGGAATGCAACCCAAAATCCATCTAGTGCCCAAACTCCAGCTTGTTGCCTCTAATGACAGTTGGATTTAGTGGTACAAAGTTCAAGTTGTTGAAAATGCACATAACATAACTAGTCAAGTCGGAGCCTGATCAATCTAAATAGCATGTGAATGAGGTGGAACATTGTGACACGTGTTTATAATAACAGCACCTAGAAGGTTAAGGCAGGAGGCGACAAGTTCAAGGACAACCTGTTCTGCAAAGAAAGACCCTGCTCAGAAAGGAGGGAGAAACAGACAAGAGAGCAAAGACAAAAAGAAAAGAAAATGGAGAGAGCCGCTGCCACCCAGTATATTATTTGAATATTTTCTTAGCCTGCTCATTATTCAAAATAACTACTCTGTCCACGTAAATTACACTATAATAAACATTATAATAAACACCTTCAGCTGGGCGTGGTGGTGCACGCCTTTAATCCTAGCACTTGGGAGGCAGAGGCAGGCGGATTTCTGAGTTCGAGGCCAGCCTGGTCTACAGAGTGAGTTCCAGGACAGCCAGGGCTACACAGAAAAACCCTGTCTCGAAAAACCAAAAAAAATAAATAAAAATAAAAATAAAAATAAACACCTTCTAGGGTACCTCACTTGGTAGTAAAGAGAAACCCAAGCCAGCCTTGATCATTTATAATTTACATACTAATTGTTCTTTAGGACATGGGACACCATTTCTGCTATTGAAATTAGCATTGTCAGCATAAACTTCAATAGCCTCTGGATATTTTACTTGTTCCTTAAAAGGTAAGTGGGGATTAGGTATGGCATGCAATCCCAGCATTCCCAAGCCTGAGGCAGAAGGATCTGGAATTCTAGGCTAGCCTGGCCTTACACAGTTAACTTCTATCTCAAAACAAACCCTGGGCCTTGGAGATGGCTCAACAGATAAAGATACATGTCGCCAAGTCCGATAACCTTCCAAGTTCAATGCCCAGGAACCAAATGGTAGGAGAGAATCAACATGCACGCAAGCTCACACAGAAATGGATGTTAAAAAAAAAAAAAAAAAAGTTTAAACAAGCGAAAGGGCTGAAAGTCGGTAATTTCAGCCTTTAGTAGGCAAAGTGCCCAGAACTGGAGGCTAGCCTGGGTGAGTTCTAGGGCAGCTTGGGCTACAGAGTAAGATCCTATCTGAAAACTCCAAAAATTCAGTAACAAATGAGGCAGGAAGCAGCTCAGAGCTACAGTACTGGTGTGCATGGACTAGTATGCTCAAAGGCATGTGTCTAAGCCGCAACACCAAAGCAACAGGAGAGAGGAAAGTTACATAAGGGCAATCTCATTCTGAGTACACAAGCTGCTTGAAGAACACGGTAAGAAAGGATCTGCTAACCCATCACACTGTAAGAAAACAATGAGCCCTTTATACTAGAAGAGAAAATAGCACTCAGAGGTTGGGTGCACATCTGACAAGGATGGAGTAGAAGACTCACTCAGTAAACAGCCCGGGAATTCAATTAATGTGTAAACGACTTGTGAGTCACCAGTTCAGACACTGGAGACTTGCCACTCACTCACTGTCCAGATGGACACACAGGTGATGCCTGGGACAGAAGGTGATCTACAATCCTTAAGTGAGGAACTCTCACTCACAGCCTACTCCCCTCCCCTCTCTGTCTCTCCCTTTCTCCTCCCACCACTCTGCCTCTCCCTCCCTCCCTCCTCTGTCATCCAGGAGCTTTTTCCTTAGCAGTAAGTTGCCCTATCAAGAACCTGAAGCTGACAAAGTACCCTGAGTTGAAGGCTAGCCTGAATTCACTCCAGGCAAACCTAAACCTGCCTACAGAATGAGATCCCGTCTCAAAACTCTAACAGGGCTCTGGAGAGATGGCTCAGTGGTTAAGAATGCTAGCTAGCTGCTCTTCCAGAAGACCTGGGTTCCAGTCCCAGAGCCCACATGGTGGCTCACAACTGTGTGTAACTCCTGTCCCAAAGGATCTAGTGCCCTCTCTGGCTCCCGGCTCTGCACACAAGTGGTACACAGACATGCATGTAGGCAAAACATCCAGACACGAAACAATTGAAATAAATAAATCTTTAAAACAAATAAGCGGTAAGTAACTAAGTAAATAAGCAGTGGCTGCTGCTGCTGATGATGACAGTCAGTGACCTTCCTGAGCACTATGGAGGAAAGCCACAGAAGAAAGAGCATTTGTAGGGGAAAGGACACTATACTGAGAGGCAGTTTGTGTCTGACGGAAAGAGACTATGACTATGGCCACCTAAGTAGGAGAAATGTGTTCCGCTGGTCTACAGACTATCACAGTAGGTACAGTCTCCAACATCTACAACCTGTCTCGAAATAACCACATGAGAATCTGAAGGTTCACAGCACACAGAAATGTCAAATGTTTGAGGAGACGGAAATGCTAAGTATCTTGACTTGATTTTTCCACAGTATGTACAGATGTGGAAATATTGTACTCTACTCCAAAAATGTGTATCAATTTTTAAAGACAAAGGTCAGGAGGCTCAGGCAAGAGGCTTGAGGAGCAAGGACCAATCTGGGATACACAGTGAGATACACTGCAGGGACAAGGACAGAACTGAGTGAGCACCCAGTCCCCACTCACACACCCCAAACCTTGGGAACTCAGCTCACACCTCCCTGGTGAGCAAGCACATGCTCAATGCCAGAGTCCAGAGACTACCACCAGGGCATGCTGCCAGCCATAGACGGCCACTTCTGTTGTTTGAAATCCCAGCACTGAAGCACACACACTTTATATTGTTAGCCCTTTGCTTTTCGATCTTCCAGACAGTGTCTCAAGGACCTAGGCTACTACGTAGTCCAAGATGCACTTGAACTTCTGATCTTGCCTCCACCTCTAGAGGGCTGGGCTTACAGGTGTGAACCACCACGGTCAATTTTATGCCTTGCTAGGGACTGACCCTGGGGGTTTTGTGTATGTCAGACGAACACTCTTTCAGTTCAGGTATACATAATAGCCTTTACATTTATTTTTATTTATTTATTTATTTATTTTGGTTTTCAAGACAGGGTTTCTCTGTGTAGCCCTGGCTGTCCTGGAACTCACTTTGTAGACCAGGCTGGTCTCAAACTCAGAAATCTGCCTGCCTCTGCCTCCTGAGTGCTGGGATTAAAGGCATGTGCCAATATGCCTGGCTAGCCTTTACATTAATTAAACATTAAACTAAAGTTGCATAACACTCTTATCATTTAAGTAAGTAAATTTCCTAATTCGATAATAACTTGCATGAGTCTGTATTATGTAGTTTGGAATGCATACACATACCCATGCTGATACATATGACTCTCTCACTTACCTGCCTAGGTCTTCATTATCAAGACCAAGAGAAAAGTGACTGAATGGGCTGGCAAAGTAGCTTGTAAAGTTTGCCCACCAATACTGATGGCCTTAACTTGATCCCCAGAATCCAAGTGGTGGAGGGAAGTTGTCCCCCAACTTCCACACATGCACACCCACATCCATACACACTAAATCAAAATGTAATTGAAATATTATTGAAAGTAAAAGAAATATAAAAGCCCTTTGACGCTTGGAGTTTGGAAAACTCCTCAGATGAAGAGGTCAGTCTAAAATGACAGAAGGTCCCACAGCTCAGGGGACCTTCCAGAAGATCAGCAAAATACTTGTCCTCTTTTTTTTTTATACCACGGTCTTATCTATTATACAAAGGTGTACCTGAATTCAGTTTGTGACTACTCAGCCCAAAACATTTGCATGTGATGTACTTTTTCTTTATCATGTTTTGGTTATTTTTAGAGTCCAAATGAAAGCTGGCAGGAAAAGAGAAAGGCTCACGAAATCCCCGCGTCTTCTCAGATCCCAGTGGAGATACGTTCAGTGGATATCTGGAACCCCTGATAGGCTGACTTAAGATGGCACACTCCCAAGCAAGGAACACTTCCTAGCAAGGTGGGGAAGCTGACTCTGCCAGACACAGCAATGTCCCTCAAAGCCAGCAGAACTACAATTAGGAAATTTTCCAGAAAAACCCCCCAGAGTGAAAGTGAAATAAACTAAACGTGTCATACAGATCTTCTGGGAGTGATTCATGCTCCTGTAAGTAACCTTTCACCTGCACTTTATAAGCAAGTCCAATAAATAAATTCACTGGGATCACCAATGAATAAGTGATAGGAGCTAGAGAGATGGTTCAGTGGTTTAGAGTGAGTTGGATTCCTAGCACCCGAATGATGGCTCACAACCATCGTTAACTCCAGTGCCAGGGAACCCCACACCCTCTTCCGATCTCTGTGGGTACCAGACACACATATGGTACACATATATACATGTAAGCAAAACATGCATAAGCATAAAATAAAATTAACCTAAAAGATCTTTTTTAATAAATAAGTAAATGCTAAGCCGGGTACTGGTCCACTCATACGCTGCCAGCTACTTCAGAGGCCAAGGCAGGAAGACAACAAATGTGAGACAAGCCTGGACAACACAGAGAGATCCTGCAAAAGAACAGAGCAAATGTGCAAAGCAGAAATAGGGTAGACAAGGGGAGGAAAGAGGGACAGAAGGAGAAAGAAAAGGAAAGGCGAAGAAAAAGAAAAGAAAGGAAAGAAAAGGGAGGAAGGGAGGAAGAGTTTTTATAACTATGTACAAAGCTTGGAAATGTTCCCCACTCTCCAGGAATCATGGTGCAGAGCATGAATGAACCGCACTCATACTTACCGTTCTAAGTGTAAAACCATCTTTCTTTTTTCTTTTCTTTTTTTTTTTTTTTCTTTTTGGTTTTTTTGAGACAGGGTTTCTCTGTATAGCCCTGTCACTTTGTAGACCAGGCTGGCCTTGAACTCAGAAATCCTCCTGCCTCTGTCTCCCGAGTGCTGGGATTAAAGGCGTGCCCCACCACGCCCGGCTGTGTAAAACCATCTTGAGGCTTAAAGTAAATGGATATTTATTCAGGAAATATGTTCAATAACATGTCAGGCACTATTCTAGACACCAGAAGTACATCAGAAAACAGCAGTCCTGTGCAAATGAAGTTTACATGTTAAAACCTAAAATGTTGACTCTGTGACCAAGTGCTATTTTAAACTCACTTCATGAACATCTAAAATAAACCACAACCTTGTAAACAAATACCCAAAGCCAGGAAGTAAAAACATGAGAGGTAAGATTTTGTTTGCAGTACCCATCTTCAAATACATGCTTTGAAGATGCTTCTAGTGGCTGCTGAGCATTTAACTCAACGTCAGAAGTGCAGTCTTGCACACAGGCCTGCACACATGGAATAATCAAAGGATATTTTCCCTAAAGCACCTACAAACAAGATCACATGCTCAAGTGCACAGGCTTCTTGGCCAACCTGGTCTACTCTGTGAGACCAAAACAACAATGATAACGAGACTAATGAGGACTACCACATTGAGAGTGTCCTAACACCGAGTGCCCCGCTCAACGTCACACTTAAATAATAAACTCTCAAACCACCACCAACACCATTATTCTCCTCAATGTGAAAAGCCTATAGATTTGGGGAATATCGCTTCTCGGCCTTTTGGCTAAGATCAGGTGTAGATTTGGGGAATAGTAATTTAATACTTAGCATGAGACAAGAACGTGTATCTAATCGTACCAGCCCGCAGACTGTCTCTTGTGTATCTAATCGTACCAGCCCGCAGACTGTCGTCTCTGGACTTCACTGCTTACACAGCCCCTCAAGAGGCAAACTGACACACTGGTTCTCAGAATGGGACTTTACCCACTCAAAAGAACCTGCCTGAGAGGCAGTGGGATTCCCCCTATGAAAACAAAAATCATTTTCTAGGCGATACCTCTTGCAGTAGGCTCTGCCTACCAAGTGGCTTCCTTTGGGGCTGGAGGTAGATCACAGTCTAACTGTTGTTTGTTTGTTTGAGACAGGGTTTCTATGTGTAGCCCTGGGTGTCCTGGAACTCACTCTGTAGACCAGGCTGGCCTTGAACTCAGAAATCCGCCTGCCTCTGCCTCCCAAGTGCTGGGTTTAAAGGCGTGTGCCACCACTGCTTGGCCACAGCCTGGCTCTTAAGGGCACAAAACTACAGTGCTCTTGGCAGTTCCACGTCTCATACGTTACTGACCTGTCCTGGCTTACACATCACTCTGAGGGAACTGGGTAATCCTTACTGTTTTGGGTGATGATTGTTATGGTTTGTTATGTCTATTGGCTGTTTGTTTGATTTCTTGAAACAGGGCTGGCCTCAAACTTAAATTTGAGATCCTAGGCTCTGCCAGCACCTTACTAAGACAGATGCAGATACTCATAGCCAACCATAGACTGACCCCAGTGGAAGAGTTAGAGGAAGGACTAAAGGAGCTGACGGGGATGGCAACCCCATAGGAAGAACAATAGCAACCAACTGGACACCCCGGAACTCCCAGGGACTAAACCACCAACCAAAGAGTATACATGAGTCGGTCCATGGCTCCCACTAAATACGTAGCAGAGGATGACCTTATCTGACATCAATGGGAGGGGCAGCCCTTGGTTCTGAAGAGGGTCAATGCCCCAGTGTAAGGGAATGCTAAGACAGTCAGGTCAGAGTGGGGGGGGGAGCACCCTCAGAGAAACAGGGGGGATGGGGATGGGATAGGGGTTTTGTGAAGGGGAAACTGGGAATGGGAGTAACATTTGAAATATAAATAAATAAAATAATTAATAAAAAAAAAATTTGAGATCCTTCTGCCCCAGCCTCCTGAGTAAAATACTAATAAAGATGCTAAAGTCCCTGGCTCTAGCATTTTATGGCATTACTGTGAAGTCCTTATCATTGTATTATGGAAGCAAGATGGTATTTAAGTAAGCAAAAGGAATAATTTCTTCCTGCAGCTTACAATTGATAGCAGCCAAACTCTTCACCCAAACCTACAACAATAATTCTAGGTTTGCTTCATGGGAGGCTAGTGAGAGACACCAGCACACTGACAGTTCTTGCTGGAATCACACGCATGCTGAATGTACACAATCTAGGAACAGGTGCTACCCCACTCAGATTATTTCTGAACAGTCATTTGGAAAGGTTAGACCTGGTGATCAAGCCATCTGTTTACACACTACAGAGCAGACCTGCTGGAGCTTCCCAAGCTAAGATTTGCTAAACTTTCTAACTGTGACTGCAGCTGAATGCTGAAGCACTGCATGGTCTTTCCAAGCACTAGGCATTCCCCTAAGAATTATGCCTGTTCTCTCAGTCGGGGCACCCTGCTCTTCTGTTAAAAACTGGCCTCAGAGACCAATCGCGGTCGCATATTGCTATAATCCCAACACTCCAGAGGCCGGGCAGGAGAAGCAATTCAGTCAGTTCCAGACCAGTCTGAGCTACATGAGACTGTCTCTCAAAAACAATAATAATTCTGGAGGAGGAGGAGGAGGAGGCGGCTTGGGCTGAGGGTATGCCCGTAGCTGAGCACAGCTGAGCTTCTAACAAAGGATGGCGATTTTCCTGGATCGCTGCCACTTTCTTAAAGATTTACTTATTTCATGTGTACAAGACTTTTGCCTGCAGAGAGCATGTTATACACTATGTCCATGCCTAGTGTCCACAGAGGTCGTACAGGCAGTTGTGAGCCACCACGTGGGTGCCGGGAATTGAACACTGCTCCTCTGCAAGAGTAGTCAGTTCTCTGAACCGCAGAGCCACGTCCCCAGTCCTGAGTTTCTTGACTAACAGAAAAAAAGCAACCACCACTGGTGGCAAGCTCAATTCTTCCTGAATTTATTGAGCACACTTAACGCTCTGGTTACAAAAATAAAGACAACACAGTCCTTAAGGAGCTGATTCTCTGGGGCTTTAGGGCGGACATGGAGTAATTGGATAAAATTTGGGGGGGAAAGCAAAATGGGGTGCTGGGGAGCAGAAGTAAGTGAAGGCAATAAAAAGTCAGCTAAATAAATGCACATGAGAAAGACAATCACGGAGGCCCCCTTTCCCGGCTCGCTTTTCGCTTTGCTTTGCTTTGGGTTTTACTCCAATCCACTCAGTCTCTCCCCAGGCTCTCTCCTCTTCTGTTCAACACGGCGGATGTGCTGCCTCCGCCAATTCCCCCTGGACAGCCTTACCTCTCTCCTGGCTTCAATTCTCTCAGCATCCTGAGATTCCCAAGCCTCTTTCCTTCAGTCTAAATCTCCTGCCTGGCCCTCCAGAAAGCATACCTACCTCCCCATTCAATATCTCCAGTTAGACTGAGTGGTACCAACTGGCACCTCAAACCTAGCATTTAGTTCCCAAGCTGAACCCAGCTCTTTCATGTTTCCTCTCTTAATTACAGTCCCCACCATCTACTGACAGCCTAAGTACCAGCCCCGGCTCCTGGCTAACTCCTCCCCAGCAGCTGCTTCTTCAGTCCTAAATATCCCCAGCTTCCTCCCCACTTCTCTCCGCCAGCAGCTGCACCTGAACCACGTTTTAGTCATCCACGAGAGGACTTGCTGAGGCAAAAAGCCACTTTGGTTTAAAAAGCCTACCTTATCTTTAGACTATCGGGGTAGGTCTAAATCTTTTAAGGACAACGAAATGCCTTTGTTACTTTTAAGGGAACAGAGATTTGCAGCCTGATAGGGCCTAGCACTGAGGTCACACGTGAGAGATCGTTTTGCCTAAGGAGCTTCACCTCTGTGGTCCTCTCTCTCCTGGCAGCACACCTGCCGCCTCACTGCTCTCAGCTCAAGGATAAGCAACCTGGTAGCTACCTCTGAGTACCTGCGGTTCCAAGTTACAGGTTTTTAAACTAAATAATCAACTGAATGTTTCCCCTAGAGCAAAATGTATCTATTCCTGACTTTATGAGCCACAACATTTACGGGATTCCCGGTTTATAAGACCCCGTTTCTTTTCCTTACCCCTGCTCCAGGGAGCTAGACACAGGAAAGATCCCACGTTTAGAGCTCTTCCTTTTAACAGGCCTTACAAAAGATTTTAAATTTAGGACTTCCTGGGGCTATTCGAGTACTCCACAACTTTCTACTCACTAGATTGAGGCGTTTCCCAGGACACAGGTTCCTATGATTATTGTAACAGATTGGTGCTTATGGTTCTACGTGCACATTAAATCACAACCACTCCAAGAATAGGCACCACTGTTACGGTCACGGTTATGATGGGAAACTGGGGCTCAGGGATCTCAAGAAGTAACTTGCCTAAGGTTATAGAACTAGTTGGTGAGAAAACCAAAATTCAAACTTCAGGCATTTATGACTCTTGGCCTACAGAAAACAGAAAATGTATGTTGTACAGATGAATAAATACATACGTGCATGCACAAAGCCTGATAAGAATGACCAGAAATTAGGATTTAATAATAAATGAGAACTTGGAAAATGCAAAATACATGCACATTTGATTCTCCACGGCCTTTATGAGGGACATAGGATACAAACGCGTTCAAAGTCGACACTGTAAATTCTTTTTGGAGCACCTCCATAGGGGCTACTTTTGCTCTGATCTCTTCCTTCCTCTCTGGGAGGAGGGCTTTCAGGTTCACAGTCACAGACAGGAAGTGCATGCTTCTGGTGTCAGGTAGACTAGGATACACACACAGCCCCCATGCGGTAAGGAGTGAAGGCCCGAAAGACCTGCAGCCTCCTCTGCAGCTTACCTCTCTCAGCTCCAGGCGCTGGGCCACAGCTTCTAGGCTCTCCTGGCCAGTGCTCTCCACAGACAGAGTGAACTCCACAAACTCATTATTGAGCAGCTGGATCCGGGCAACCAGGCAGCTCTTGCTGGACACAGTGTAGCGTCGGGTGCGTTTCAATTTCAATCCAAATGGCAGTGGCATCTTCTCCCTTCAACAGTGGAAGGGCCAGGAAGGACCAATCCAGCAGTGATGGCGCCAAGCAAAAGCGACCCTTCCGTCAAAACAAACTCTTAGTCTCCAGTTGCTCACCCAACAGCCGCTGCTGCCATTAAAAAGCAACCGAGTCTCCAAAGACCAGGCGATGGCAGCATCCACGCCAGCGCTGAGGAAAGACGAAAAAAAAATAGGTGGAACTGAGTATAAAGAATTACGTTTGCCTCTGCTGGAGTAAGGCTCTTACAGGAGCAGGGAGGTGGCAGGAAAGTTTATCACGCGGGATGGGGGTGGGGCCGAGGGTCAGACCCCACCCCTTATTCTACCTCACCACTAGTGATAGCAGCCCTGACTTGTGAAGAATTAAATGAGATAATGCTCAGCGTGTCTATAACTAACTACAAAGCATTACTGGTCATCTTGCTAGTTTGAAGTTTTGTTTTTGTGGGTTTTTTTTTCCTTAGGTAACTCTTTTTTAGTTTCTCAATTACTCAGGTGTCTTCAGTTCCTGTGTTTTGTTATGCGCACAGCGAGAGAACCAGTCTTTCAGGCAAATTAACTCTGAACTCCAAATAATCCCCTCTACCTAACATATGGCCACTGCGAGACTCAACGGAGATGAAGTGCCCAACCAGCATTTCTATAAGTCCCTTCTGGTTCGTTATTAACATCACCACACAGATCTGTGAATAAACAAGTTATAAGCACCGCACTGATGCTAGTCCTCGAGCCATACAATAGCAGTTCTAAAAAGCGTGCTCTCAACTCCTCTCCTGAGCAGGGACACCTAAGGAAGATGTGGGCGCTCACCTACAGAAAAGGGCGAGGCCTTAAACATCATCCTGGTTAAAGAGGACAGGCAAGGCTGAACAAGCCCATGAAGTCAAGGGCAGCGGGGGGCCGCCGCTCGCGCTTCTCCGAGTCTCCTCCTCTGGGAGAAAGGCACAAGCGGGGTTGCCTGGCCAACGGGGAATGTCAGAAGCCCCGGAACCCTCCGCCTGCGGCCGCGGACGTTTCCGGGCGGACGTGCTCCGAAAGGACTGGCCCCCTGTGATCGGAGGAGGGAGGATTTAAAGGGGCCGGCGTTAGCCCTACAGGCAGGGAGTGATTGGGCGCGCATTTTGAGGCCGTATCCACGTAGCAGCTCCCCCCAAACCACACTACTTTATAACCATGCTTGATGATAGTAACTTCTGCGGTGAATGAACAGGGGGCGAGCAACAACTAGGGATGTATGTCAACTAGAAATGTTTTCTCCTTAACAAGTTGACAAAAATCTCAGCTATTTCCATCCCTCACACTGCCTCCACTCTCACCTCCGCCCCTTCCTCTGAGGATAAATCGTTTAGCAAGGCTGGAGCCTAGCCGATTACCTATTTGGGTGCGCGATGGGACAGTCCATCCCTAAGCCTCACAGGACAAACCGAAAGCAGGCCTCAGCAGAAACAGCTTTCTCGGTTTCACGCTAATAAGGACCGATTTTGTATCTCCCTGGTCTTCTCCATCGCTCCTTTCTGTCGTGCTCACCGTCTGAGACTCAGCTACAGAGGTCATCAGCACCCCAGCCTGCGGAATGGCTGAACTAGAAAATGAGGTTTAGCTATGACCCTAGACTGCCAAACTTAACATCTTGGGATTCCACAAATGTGCTCTGCCTCTCTGAGCACAAGGCAGCGTAATGAGCATCTTGAGGAAATCTAAGACAAATCCTAAGCTGTCTCTGTCCTTAAGGAGATTGCAGGCATCTATAATTATATTCAGAGCTGTATCACTAGTGGGGACATGGTCAAGGTTCCTAAAATTTGTGTTTGTTTGGCTTTTTGGAGCTCTCTGGTGAGAGCTCCCCCCTCTTTCCAGAAAGACACGTTTAAAAAACTTGGGGCTGAAGAAGTCCAGGAAACAAAGGGGGAACCTACAGCAGTATGTTAATAACTGCTAAATGCCTTACTTGGGTAAAAGCACTATTCCATAGAAGGAATTGGAGGCGGGCGGGCGGGTGTGTGTGTGCAATTATATTAAGATAGAGTTCTGCCTGCAATATTTTTCAATATTCTTTGCTGTTTCCAGAGTATGAACAATGGAGCAAAAATGGAAAAAAATCAAGAAAATGAAAATACTTTTAAAAAGTTAAGCAAGCTTAAACCCAGGAGATACGCTAATTGTGCTTCTTTAACCCTAAACAACAACGGAAGTGCAGTATGCAAAGTATTATAAGTTGTAGATTTCAGGCTTCAGATTGTGGCAACTAAAACATTAACGTATATTTTAAAAGTTTCATACGTCCAAAGGGAAGACATCTGATTTATATACTGTCAAATGTGTTCATTTCTTCACTCTAAAGATGGAACACTGCCTGTAATACAGTATACTACACTATATAGCTTAATTACTAAGTTCTGAATAGACAAACTCAAATTTCCAGTTGTCACTAAGATTTGGAATGTTTTACAGCACTGGGGAGGAGGAAAAAAAAATCAATGTTTTCTCTTTTTATTTGGGCAACTGTTATAATTTGATTATTAAATTTCTATGCATCTTTTCCTAAGAATGTCTAGTTTCTTGATTATTCATATAAAACCTACTGTGGAAAAACTGCTTAGTGACTTAAAATTTTATGTTTGATTAATATATCTTAATGATGCCATAACTTATGTTTGAATACTACAGCCAAGAGGTAGAAACTTAAAATACTCTGGAGAGGGTTGATATAGGTGCCAACTACTAAATGAAAGAGACTATACAGAGCCTTTAAAAGAGAAAAGCAGGCTAATTTCTCTATAAAACCATCCCATTATAGAATAAGAAAAGATGCATATTTAAATCCTGCTTCACGGGTTTACAATAGATGCTCTGCACAGTTAGCGAGTCCATTTCTCATTTTTCTTAGC
Source organism: Mus pahari (assembly GCF_900095145.1). NCBI lineage: Eukaryota > Metazoa > Chordata > Mammalia > Rodentia > Muridae > Mus > Mus pahari. The sequence continues at coordinate 93,230,350 of NC_034596.1, forward strand.
CATATCCCCTTCTTCTCAAATTTGCTTTAACTCTGAGTCTCACCAGAGACTTTAACTTGAATCACACCTCGAGTCAGCCACCACATGTTCAGGGAACTTTGCCACTGTTCCTCTAACGTTAAATATTCACTAAAAAAAGAGAACCTGACATTTTTAGAACGCCTATATCTTAGTGCCTTAAATCAATCTTATGTCTCTCACAGAACATTTGTGCATTGATAATCTATAACTAAATGGCCTACAAACAAAACAACTATTCCCAGTAAGAAACTGTTGTCTTGTCTAAAACTAAAAAAGAAAGAGAAAAGAAAACATGGGTCAGTAACTATTAGACATAGTGTAGTGGTTCCTTGGAGCTCATAAAGATTCAGAATGTGTTTACTAACATTCTCTATAATCATAGGGCTTTCTCGGCCGCGGGGGCTGGGGATAGGACAAGCATGCTCAGAGCAGCCAATCTAAACAGGGTTTACAGAAATCACAAGTCGGAATTTGCAGATCCAAGAATTCTTCCTCCAGGAGTAAAGGCGCTTTGGTCCAAAACCGAAACAAGGAGTTGCCAAACAGACTTTCCTTTATGCCCCTGTTGCCAGTTATACGGCAACCTTCATACTCCACATATTCCTAGAGGCACAAATATGCCCAAGATTTCAAACCCCGATCCAGAACTAAGCCGCAACCATCCGCGGAGGAGTCCGGAATGGAAGTTCCAGACTCTTTTTAGAAATGACTAGGAGATCAGAGCGAGCAAGGGAAGACTTCGCTCTTTGTTACGCCCCTGCCCGAGTCCCCCGCGCCTCACCTGCTCCGGCTCCCGCCGGGTCGGGGCCGCGCTCCGGCTCGGCGTCCCGCCTCCCCGGGCTCCGCGCGGCCGCCGCAGCCGCTGCTGCTTCGCTCGCACGCGCCCCAGGCCCGCGCGCCGACCGCACGCCTTGCCCGCACCGGCCGGGCCGCGGCGGCACTCGCTGGGGGAGCTCAGGGGCCGGGGCCGGAGCTGCGGGGCCCGCGTCCCTCCCCTTGGGCCGGGCGCGCGGATCCGGGGAGGCGGCGGCGCGTGACCTCAGAGAGTTGGAATGCGGGCGGCAGGGCGCGGGGGAGGCCGGACAGCTGCGGCCGGCCACCGGGGAGGGGGCGCGCCGCTGCTGTTTTTAACCGTGTGACCAGTTATTTTAAGTTTCCAAATAAAGCAGAGCTTTGAAGAAGAAGAAAAAAAAGGAGGTGAAGGGGAGGTTATTTTGAGTCCACGTAGAAAGGGCTCGGTTGCATTATTAACTGGTGGTCTGTAAAAAACTGGGGTTATTGAAGTACTCTGGTACTTTGCTGGAGACGGTTCAAGACTTTCTACACGCCCCCACCCCACCCCCTTTACGTGCCTGCTCCTCCCATCAAGCACACACTGCTCCTCTGTAGGAACTCTGAACTTGGAGAGAAGTGGAAAACTGACCCAAATGGGCTGGCGGTGCTGCTCCCCAGAAGTCACTAGGGAGCAGAGGGATAAGAGTTCTAGAAATAAGGAAGACCAGGGAAGTCACTCTAGATCTCCCCTAAATGACTGATAGCTTAGTTTTACCTTGGGGAACCACTGGGAAGGACTACTTACTGCCAAGGGGTAACCATGGAAGAAGCCGAGAAAAGAACCGAGTGGAGCTGCCCCTAGCGGGACTCCGGTGCTCATTATTAGACTGTATTCTTGCTAACCCCTCACCGTGAGCACCTGGCTTCATCTCCTCAGCGGTCTTCCCCTTCGCACTACTCCCATGGTTACTCTCCCTCTGGTTTGTCATTCTTTCCCAGTGTTCGCCCAAGGTGAAGTTCAGCTACTAGACTTCTATGTGTGGTCTAGAGTGCGTCCTTGGCCACTCTAATAAGCTCTCTTCTCTTCAGCATGCCCTTTGTCCCCAACAAAGAGGGGGCAGCGCCTCCAGACCCCTTTCCATTTATGTCAACCCTCCCGCCTCTCAGACTCAATTCAGAGCTCTACTTCCAAGATTTAAAAAAAAAAAAAAAAAAAAAAAAAAGTTCTAGCCACCCCGAGGCTGCCTCACTTGGCAAGAATATTATAAATTGTTTCGTAGAGGGTTCATTTATACCTCTTAGAATTCCGAGGGCAGTTCTGGGCAGACAGTAGGCACTAAATAAAAACGTGTTAATTGAATCGGGAAGAAAATGAAAGAATTTTAAAAATAGAAAATGATCCTAAAACCCAAGTGGTGCTTTAGACAACCAAGTTGAACTTCTTCACAGTCTACAGATGTCATTTACCAACCATGCACTTAAGCTCTGTTTCCTTCAGTCATGTTAATTTGGCAGAAACATCCCCATGGCAAGGCATGAGGACACATTATTAGGCATAAGTTACTGGTGAATATTTTCTACAAAAGGGGGTGAGGCGATTTATACGGTTTAACCCCAACATTTACAGCACGACTGTTAAGTGAGAGTCTCCCCACTCTGCCTGCCAGATGCCCAGCTTTTCTGGAGAGTTATTTGATTCCTATGTATTCTTAGAGAGATACAGACTATTCTGCACATACGTGCACAGTGCACATGCCTACATCTTATTTATTACCCAGAAGGTGGCACGTCATACACACTTCTACAATTGAAGGCAATTCTAATTAAATTATACAAATACAATTTAGAAAGAGTGCTAGAGAGATGACTCAGCAGGTAAGGGCAAGGGTTGTTCTAGCAGAGGACCTGTGTTCAGTTCCTAGCTCCCATTTTAGGTGGCTCACAAACACTGTAATGCCAGCTCCAACGGGGACCCAACACCTCAAGCATCTGCCTGTCCCTGCATTTGTATGCACATACTCTCCTTACACACACACACACACACACACACACAGAGAGAGAGAGAGAGAGAGAGAGAGAGAGAGAGAGAGAGAGAGAGAGAGAGAGAATTCTAGAAAGAAAGCTCTGACCTAAAATGATAATAGTGTCAGGCTGGGAGGACATGGGTTTGAGTGATCGATCCACTGACAAGGAGTTTTTAAAGCTGTGTGTTTGTCTGTGTATGGGCAGGTGTGTATACATGAGTACAAATGTCTTTGGAGGCTGGAAAAGGACACTGGACACCCTAGAGCTGGAGTTGCAGCCCAGTATGAGTGCTAGGAACCTAACATGTGTCCTTTGCAGAAGTCCTGCGCACTTTTTTGTTTGTTTGTTTGTTTGGTCTTTCCCAGACAGGGTTTCTCTGTGTAGCCCTGGCTGTCCTGGAACTCACTTTGTAGACCAGGCTGGCCTCGAACTCAGAAATCTGCCTGCCTCTGCCTCCCAAGTGCTGGGATGAAAGGTGTGTGCCACCACTGCACACTCTTTACCAACCATTCCTCCAGCTCCTCAAACGGTATTTTCCTAGGACTTAATCTGCTTTGGTATCTTGGTGAAATCCTTCATATTCTACAATATAAGTTATTGTTCACTACAAGAATCCTGACTGCCAGGCCATGGTGGCGCATGCGTTTAATCCTAGCACTCGGGAGGCAGAGGCAGGCGGATTTCTGAGTTCGAGGCCAGCCTGGTCTACAGAGTGAGTTCCAGGACAGCCAGGGCTACACAGAGAAACCCTGTCTCGAAAAAAAACCAAAAAAAAAAAAAAAAAAAAAAAAATCCTGACTGAAGGCATTACTTCACCCTACAAAAACAATGCTGCCTAGGAGAGACGGTGAAGAATATAACCAACAAATGTAAGGTCTAGGGGCTGGAGACATGACTTAGTGGCTCAGAGCACTTTGTTGCTTTTACAGAGGACCCTGGTTCAATTCCCGACACTTACATGTTGGCACACAATTATTCATAACCATAGTTCCAGGGGGCCCGACAGGTGAAATCACCTTTGCACCTGGGATCTTCACCCTTGCACCTGGGATCTTCACCTTTGCACCTGGGATCTTCACCCTTGCACCTGGGATCTTCACCTTTGCACCTGGGATCTTCACCCTTGCACCTGGGATCTTCACCCTTGTACCTGGGATCTTCACCCTTGCACCTGGGATCTTCACCCTTGCACCTGGGATCTTCACCTTTGCACTTGGCCTGAGACCTCCACAAGTTTAGGAATGATGACTTTTGAGGATCAGTTCTCCTGGACTTCATGGAAATAATATTACAACAATGGTGTCATTTTCATAGCAAGAGTGACTGATAAAATAGTAATTCCCAATACTTAAGGGTTCTTTTTAAACAATTTTTATCTATTATTATTGGTGGAGGAGGTGCCATGTTGCATGCGTGGAGGTCAGAGGGCAACTGTGGAGTTGCTTTGCTTGGGTTCGGGAGACTGAATTCCAGTATCCAGACTTGCATCACTGGAGGCAAATGCTATTACCCCCAGGTTTCCAGCATATAGAGATTCTGATTCAAAGGCAGATATGCCATTTGATAGCCAGTACTGAAGAAAAACGTCTCTTCAGTTGCGTGTTGCGTGGAGAAAGATAAGATGCATGTCCCTGCCCTCTCAGGGACTCATCTTGTGAACAATAGGTTAAGATATGATTTTAGGTAACTAAGGAAATTCACACAAAGGTATAACACAAGTAGATTGATAATGCCTAGTTAATCATTGTGAGAACTCTCTGTTTGAATCCAGAAAGACAAATACAAAGTCACTGAACACTGGAGGACAAGAAAAGCATTTCAGGCTGGGAAAAAGCTACCACCTCTAGTCCCCTCTTCCACACAGACTGGTAACACACACACACACACACACACACACACACACACACACACACACGGGGCAGGGCACAAAAGCCAACTGAAATGTAGCCCTTGGGGAGACTGGAGGCACAGGGGCTACCATTGTTAAGGGGACTTCGGGCTCCATAGAGCTGTGGTTGGCTGACTTCATGACCAATGCTCTTTTTCAGTTCTCGCCTCTATTTGGAAGGTAGCCAAGAGCCCTCTTAGCTGGCACTGTAGTTCATTGTGATCTGGCTCTCATACTATCCCTTAGAAGAAAAATATGCCATTTGTCATGGGGCAGTTTATTCTTTTGTGAGACTAATACTTCTAGCCCTTCAAGGATGTGGACTGTGAAAGCTGCATCTCACAGAAAAGCGCCCTGAACAGCCTCCAAGCCCTAAGTGCCATTGGCTTAGCGGGGGTTCTCTATGACTCAGCCGCCTCTTCATCTGAGATCTGAATGTGTTTCAGTTCTCAAATAGCCTGCACTTCCCTGTTCCATAATTATAAGCTGGTTGTCTAAAAGAGAGCCATGTCTTCAATACCTTTAAATAAATTCCTTGTTATGAATTTAAGAAAAGGGGAGGGGGCGCTGGCGAGATGGCTCAGCAGGTAAGAGCACTGACTGCTCTTCTGAAGGTCCTGAGTTCAAATCCCAGCAACAACATGGTAGCTCACAATCACCCATAATGAAATCTGACGCCCTCTTCTGGTGCATCTGAAGACAGATACAGTGTACTTATATATAATGATAAATAAATCTTTGGGCCCAGAGCAATCAGGGATTGAGGGAGCAGAGTTGATGGGAGCAAGCAGGGTCGACCAGAGCGAACAGGGTTTGCCGAAGTGACAAGAGGTACTAAATTCATTTCCCAACAACCAAATGAAGGCTTACAACCATCTGTACAGCTACAGGGTATGCATATACAGTAAATAAATAAATACAGAAATAAATACAGAAATAAATGATTACCATACTGAGAAAACTATAAAACATTGAGACATTAAAAAAAAAAAAGAGGATCTTGCTATGTAGTGCTGGAACTATAGACATGTGCCACAGCACCTGACTCTGTGTGTGTGTGTGTGTGTGTGTGTGTGTGTGTGTGTGTGTGTGTGTGTGTGTGCAGGCCAGAAGTGGGTGTTAATGTCTTCTTCAATTGCTCTCCATCTTATTTCCAGGGCAAGGCCTCTCACTGGACCTAGAGTTTGCTGATTTGCCTAGAGTAGCTGACCAGCAATCCCTGTGTATCCTCCTAGCTCCAGGCCCCCAGTTCTGGTATCACAGGCACCAAATGCCATGCCTGGCTTTCTCATGGGGGTGCTGGGGTTATTCAGGTCTTATATACAAATGCTTTTCTGACTGAGCCATCTCTCCAGGCCTCTGAATATCTTTTAATGAAAATGCTCTTGGCTCGTTTTTCACACAAGATTTTTCCAATAGTAACTAAATTGTTGAATGCCAATCTGTTTAAGGTACAATAATGGTAAAAACATGTTCCTGTTCTTGGCTATGGAATGGTGGATAAAAAGAGTAGGAAAAACAACAACAACAACAACTTACCCGACTCTTGAACTGGGTGATAAGCCCAGAGACTTGGTCCTGCTCATCTGTGCTCTGCCTCCAAACACAGTGTCTGGCTCAGTGCAGGCATTGAATTTTTAATCAACAAACACAGTGCTGCTGTGAGCCAGGCGCGGCTCAAAATGCTTTGCAAATATTAACTTACCTCAACCTTATAAGAACTTTTAGAAGGGGAAAACTATCGTATTTGTGCTACAGATGAGGAAACCGAGGTACCAAGAAAAGCAGCTCCTCACCTGAGGTGTCAGAGAGCAGCCAAGCTGCACTCCAACCCAGACATTCTGGCTCCAGGGTCCCTGTTCTTGTCACCTGCTCCTCCTCCATGTCTCCTCAATGTTGCATGTCTCTGTGGTCACTGAATTTACCCAGGAGAAATGCTTTTGCAAGTCAAGTCTTTGATTTCTTTTAACCTACAAGTATTTGATAAATGTTTGTCATGTGCCTACCATCCTGAAAGAACTTCTGTAGAAATATAAGACGCATGGCACTCAGTCTATCATTTTGCTAGGGAGGATGAGCGCATACATAAATTGATAGTCACAGTAGGAAACCTAAGATGTCATAGTCATTTACTTACAGATGCCAGAAGAATTGTCACAGGTCGAGCTGGCAGTGGTGGCACATGCTTTTAATCCCAGCATTTGGGAGGCAGAGGCAAGTGGATTTCTGAGTTTGAGGCCAGGGCTGCTACATAAAGAAACCCTGTCTCAAAACAAACATACAAACAAAACAAAACAAAACAAAAAGAATTGTCACAGGTCAGGGGGCCTATGACAGCCAGATCCAGGGTGGCCCCGTGACTTCTACTCTTCTATAATTCCTGGGAGTGCAGATTACTTTAATTAATGGGTATGGTGAAGACAAAAGATTATGGAGATATAAAAAAGGTCCTAACTCACTTAAGCCCAACTGAATGAGACAAAAGTCCTTAACAGAGGAACCAGTGTGTGCTGCAGGGTGGAGGGTCATCTTTATCTTTGCTAAGTTAACAGAGCAGCCATATAGGTGGTGTTCTTGGCATGTAACTGTGGGCTATCTTCTAGAATAAGAACACAGCTTTTAGACCACAGCAGGCAAAAAGATGGAGCCTTTGTTCCTAAAGATCCCAGGACATCATTTCCTGCTAATGAGCCTGGAATGAAATTCTTCCTTAGTCAAGTTCCTGTCCACCACCTCTGCTGAGGCCTGCTGAGACTCTGAGCTTAAGATCCAAGCAAGCTGTGCTTACCTTGCTAATTAATGGAAACTCTGAGAAAAGAAGCATGTATGTTCTAAACTGCTAAACCCATGGTCTCTGATTATGCACCGATTGCTGATTAGTAGAAACTAGCTCTTAAGCTAGGTATAATCCATCCCTTACTTGTCACTTGGAACAGGGTAGCAGGTGGGAAAACTGGCCCCAGGATTATGGCCACATCCCTCACCAGCTGAACCATGTGGGAGAGCTGGCCCTGCACCTCTCCTGGACAGCAGGTAGAGCTGGCCCTGGATGTGCATGGTGCTGGGGAGAGCTTGAGAGCCTGTCGGCTGACTAGCTCGGATACCCAGATCTAGAGCTTTAAATTGGCCTGCCCCAGCACCTACTGCATCAGTGAACTGCTGCAGTGCAGGAAGGAACTAGTCCTACAGATCCAAAACTACAGAGTCTCCACCACACAGAGCAACAACAGGATATCTGAGAGGAGTCCAGGTGAAGTTCCGGTATTGCTAGAGTACAGAAGCCAGAGGCCTTGTACTAAACCAACTAGCGATTCCAATGAACATTTGCAAGCTAAGAAGTGTGGACAAAGGGAATACTGTGGGACACACTATAGCTTCTACAATGAGATTTTTTTTTTCTCTGTTTAGAGGGAGGTTGCAAGGGTGGAGGGCAGGTATGATGGGGAGATGGGGTATATGACGTGAAATTCACAAAGAACCAATAAAGATTTTTTATTAAAGAAGAATATGGGCATAGTTGGTGCATGCCTGTAATCCCAGCACCTCAGAGGCTAAGCAGGTGGAACAGGAATCTGAGTCCAAACAGTGTGGCCCTGTCACAAAGCTAACACCAACACCAACCCAACACCAACACCAAAACCAACACCAAAACCAAAACCAACACCAACACCAACACCAACACCAACACCAACACCTACTCCAAACCACTTAGTGACTTGGAGGAATGTGGGGAGAATGGAAAAACCTTTCTGGATGTCTATTCTGGAAAAGGATTCTTCCACGTTTCATTCTCCCTGTCGGGAACAGGGAGAATGAAAGGACTCTAGTGTAGGGGAGAATGAAAGGACTCTAGTGTAGAAATAAATTTGAATTGCAGATGATAAAGATGAATTAGCACTGAAAATGCTGAATTCAGAAGAAAGTGAAGCGGACAGAGCTACGTAAATTTTGGGAGTGGGTCTCAGGCAAGAACATGGCTGAGATGGGAGAGTCGGTCATTGTTAGCAAGGAGATGACAGCACGTGGGAAGTGACGGGTTGACCTCCTTGTCTCTAGGGGAGTGGAGTATGCTAAAGAACTTTCAGATCTGTTGACATCACTTCAAGTGACAGGTTCTTTCAGTTTGTATTGTGAGCACACCTTCTCATGCTCGTTTTCCTACAATCTAGCAGAGCTGTTAGGATTTGAACAATTTGAACACCTCTTTGCAGCCATTGCACTCTCCCTTGCTGCCCCAGATGCCCTACATGAAGGAGTCTAGCAAACAACCAGACTGCTCTTAGACCAGCACCAACAGTCCTGAGCACCCCACAGACACCCTGAAACAACTACACAGAAACTGCAGTCGATCTGATCGTCCCAGCTCCTGAATGTGCGGCTCCAGTGAGGGCTGCTGGAAAGATTTTGTACCTGATAGTTTGTGATCCTGAGCCTTGAAGAACTTCAAACAAACCTGCAATTATCTCTTCCTAGGCCAGAGGGCAAGCTCTTCTCCTTGTGTTCTAGCAGACAGATAGCTGTAATTGGTGCTAAGAGGCAAAGCTCTGATTAGTCCAACATATGGCTGGGCTTGGCCAAAACAAATAGCTGTGATTAATCCAAACATCCCATTTTGAGCTATAGAAGCAGACTGTTCAGGCCCGGAGGACACTCTCGGGAGCAGCTTACCCTATGGTTACAACAGCCGGCTTAACAAGAGGCTTCTCTCAGGCTCTCTTTCCTGACCCACTTTCAGCTGCGGGGACCCAAAGAGAGGCAGGAGATAGAAGAGGGAGGGAGCTGTTCCAGAGTGGCCAGGGTAAGGTAAGAAGCTGAGAGGGGGAACAGGAGGCTCAGAGCCTAAGCTTGAAAAGCAATGATGTGCCAAAGAAGAGAACCTGCAGGCCCTGGTCACAAGAATCTGTGAGAGCGGTCAGGTCTTCAGGGCCAAGTGTGCCAGGCACCTGGCTGAGAGCTGTATCGCTGGCTGCCATCATGGCCTGAGAAATCCCAGTACCGAGGACCTGCAGGAGGCTGCAATCCCAGCTGAGACTGAGAGCAGCAAGCCCAATGTCTAGGCCCAAGGAGCTCTAATACATTCAGGGCTGACACCCAAAAACCCAGGCCTGCGCACCAACTCTTAACACTAGAGGGCTCCACTTTCCAGTCACACTGTCCACACTACAGGTTGTTGTAACACTAGAGGGTGACACATACCACTCTTGCTGCCTGCAGCTGGCAGCCCTCAGGAGGCAGAGGCAGGTGGATCACTGGGTTCAAGGCCAGCCTGGTTTTCAGAGCAAGTTCCAGAACAGCCGGGGCTACACAGAGAAACCCTGTCTTGAAAAACCAAACCAAAACAAAACATCCCTCTAGAATTAAAGTAAGGTCATGGGTTCTGAAAACTGCCCCTCCACCTCCTCGAGTGTAATAATAGTACATCTTCTAGAAAATAATCTCCTTTTTGTCATTTAATAATATATATGTATTAATCCCATAGTGATACTCGAGGTTAGATTTGAACTCAGATCAAGGCTCATAATGTTTGACCTATACATTACTTCATCCTGATTACCTGTAGACTAAAATTTGCAAATGAGAAACCATGAAAGGGAAAAAGAAAGGCTCCCGAGGCCTAGAAAGAGGAAGGTGAAACCAGGTAACCCCCTTAGGCCATTGTCCTCTGCGCGACCAGCAGTGGTCGCCAGAGCATAGGTTCCAGACCCCGCCCCCCTGCCCGGGACACACACGCGCGCGCGCGAGAGCGCATGCGTGTGCTCAGGCGCATGCGCGCTGGCTCCCACTTGCACGGGGGCGCCAGCAGGGGCGGGGACGCGCAAGGCGGAGGCGGAGCGGCGGCTGTGGTGGCGGCTGCGGCAGCGGCGTCCGGGGTCAGGCTGCAGGGTGGCAGCCCGCGGCGGGCTCCAGGTAACGGAGGCGCCGCGCAGTGGCGAGCCGGCCGCCCGCCGCCGAGCCATGGAAATCGGCACCGAGATCAGCCGCAAGATCCGGGTGAGGCGGGCGTCGGCGGGCGCTGGGCATGGCGGGCGGGCGGGCGGTTGCCAGGAGTAACGGGGCGGCTGGGCCCGGCCTGCCGCGTCTCCTCCGCGCCGGCCGCCTCCGACGGAGCGCAGACGCGGCGGTCGGCTCGGGGGACGCGGGCGGGCCCGTGAGAGGCACCGGAGCGGCGGCGGGAAGCGCCGCGAGGGGGGCGGGCGTCCCCTCCCCCACCTCCCGGTTGCGCGGAGCGGCTCTTTCACTGTCGCGGTTTTCACGGGTACCTTTGCTGGTTTGTTTTGTTTTTCTTCTCTCCCTCAGAGTGCCATTAAGGGGAAATTACAAGAATTAGGAGCTTACGTGGGTAAGTCGATTTTCATCCTTCGCCTCAATATACTGTAGGACTCGTAGCTGACTGGATGTGTCTGAGTGGCTCTGCCCCAAAGCTCTTTGGGTGGTCCACCAAGAGATCCCTGGTTTTCCTCTCCCCTCTTTCCATTGAACCATCTATAGCAGCACCCCGAGTTCCCTCCCCCCACCCCCATCTCCTGTCTAAGATGTTATTTTGAAATAGTCTAGCTTTTTTAGCCTTCGGCTGAAGCTGTCGTTTTTTTTTAAACACCCATGTTTGCTCGAATCTTGTTCTGTTTTTCCTGTTGTTACTTTCTCATTATGACCTTTAATTTGAGATCTCTCATTTTGGATATGAACATGATATGCTTCTGGCATTTGCGACAGAGCTGGTTCAGTAAGTTTTATGTTTTAGGTTTTTAAATTTTTTTTTATATGTTCTTCCTACTCGAACCTGACAGTGGTGAGTTCACTTATCTCTTTTTTGTTGTTTTGTTTTGTTTTTTTCAGAATGAGTGTTTACTCTGAGCTAGGCATTGTTTAGCTGTTACACATATAAAATAAAAATCGCCATTAAAATGTAAATGATAATATCCCAGTTGTACAAATAGAAACAAAGGCTTCTGGTAGTTGAACAGGGTTGCGGGGGAGGGGAAGCCTGTCTGACCCCACTGATGGTGGCTCTGGGTGTAAATCATCTTAAGATAGTAACTCAGAGTTCGAGGCCAGCCTGGTCTACAGAGTGATTTCCAGGACAGCCAGGGCTATACAGAGAAAACCTGTCTTGAAAAACCAAAAAAAAAAAAAAAAAAAGATAGTAACTCAGGGTCTGAGACCCTTACTGACCTCTGGAGACAAATTTGTTTTCATAATAGTTAGAAGACTTGACATTACACTATGTTTACACTTGGATTATACGAAAGCAATGGGTTTAAAAGGTAGTCACACCAGCTTTTACTAGAACTCTTGGTCAAATAATTGTAATTAAAAAAAAAGTTCCATCTAGAATGTTATCAATGAGACAGATAAAAAAAAGTTTTTAAAACTGACTTCTCAGTTTGGAGGTGGTGGCCCATGTCTTTAGTCCCAGCACTCCAGCGGTAGAGGCAGGAGTTTCTGCGAGTTCAAGGCCAGCCTACTGTCTACAGAGCGAGTTCCAGAATAGCCAGGGCTATTGCAACCCTGTCTTCAAAAACAAATCCAAACCTGACACTGTTAAGTGTTTTGACTGTGAGAGCAGAGAAGTACTTGTTAAATAGTAGTGTACTGAGCTGACAACGATCGTTTTCAGAAAAGGCATTAGTGATTGCAAAGTAAGGTAGCTGTATGAAGTTGAAGTGTCAACCTGACATAGGCTGTTGTCATTTGGGAAGAAGGGACCTCAATTGAGTAAATGCCACTACCAGATTGACCTGTAGGAGTGATTGACACGGGGTAGGGGGTCAGTTCACTGTGCATGGTACCCTGGTTTGGTGTAGCTGGGTGCTTAAGAAAGCAGGCAGAGTAGGCCAGTCAGCAGCACTCCTGCATGGTCTCTGCATTCCTTCCTGCCTCCAGGTTTCTGCCTTGAGTTAGTGACCTAATCTCCCGAGATGTTGGACCACATGCTGTAAGATGAAATAAACACTTTCCTCACCAACTACCTTTTGGTCACAGTGTTTTATCACAGTAGTAGAAAACATTTTACATTCTAAGAAATGATAAACTGGTTTTGTGCACTTGTAGGCCTGAGAAAAGCCAAAAGTTTCTATTGCCAATGACAAGTTGAACTTAAAAATTAAAATTAAAACTTTGACAGTTTGGGTTTACCTCTGTGAACTTGAGAGATTCCCAGAACTAAAACATTCTGTGGAGAAATTGTGGAGGCACTAACAGTATGACTTTATGTAATGAAATGTCCTGTATGTCCTTGGTTCACCAGTGAACTAGCACTTTCTAAGTGCCCACTACACATTACCTTATGCAGAGGTAAAAGGCAATAAAGGTTGAGTAGGTGGATTTTCATGTGACAGTACAGAGAATCAGTTGGTGTTACATTAGATTCCATATTGTTAATAAATATTTGCTTGAGTTTCAGTGTAGTATCATAGAAGGATAGAAAGGTCTAGAAAGACTGTTAAAATACTCAAGGTACATATTTATGGGACTAGATTTTCTTTACATTCCTCAATATTAAACATCTTTATCACAGATTAAATGCAAAAAAACAGATTAGAGTTCATTTGTCTTCTAGACACGATACAGAAGAGATTTATGGAAATAGAAAGCAAGGCCATCCTCAGAACTATGGTTTTTGTTTGGGAAACTTTAGCTTCTAGAAAAACCATTAAGTTAATAAAATTGGACTATTAGCCTGTAATCTTACACATTGATGATTAAGTCCTTTAAAAATTCTCCATTTTGAATCCATATGGTAAATATTAGTAGATACATCAGTCAGAAGAAACCTGAGACTGAACAAGCTAAGAATTACTGTTTGTACATGACAGTTGGTGGGTAGACTTCAGGCTTTTTCAGGATTGATATGAGACACCTTATGGATATGAGAAAATGGAGCGGAACCTGAATTTTCTTAGTTTTAACTGTTTTTTCTTTAATACTTAGTGGGTGCCAGCTGTATGAGACCCACTGCATGTGTATAACTGTGTTGATAGCCAGTGTGAGGTCTAAGTGTGTCACTGAGATACATTCAGTCCTGTCACTGAATTTCAGAAATTCCAAAAAAGATTTTTTTTTTTTTTTTAAGTTTTTAAAACATTCACTTATAGTGTTGTATTTCTGAAAATACTGCTGGGATGGGTGGCAGTATTACAACTCTATAAATAAATGGAATGTGGAGAGAGCTCCATTAGTGACTGTCAGCAGATTGATGATTGGGAGCTCAAGTTTGGGGTCCTTGGTGCTTTTGTCAAACTTTATGAAAAATACTTAACGAGCCAGGCCCTCTGGAGTGCCAGCGAATCTTCACATTTGATCAGCTCCTTCCCTTCTGCTGCTTCTCAGACTTTTCTTCTATGACCCTGCCGCTTCTCCTTCCTCTTTACTTAAACCTAGGACCCCTGCAAACTCTTAGCACCATTTCATGTTGGGTTTTAGTTGAAAGCCTGCAGTTTAATATCTGTCACTTGTAGCTGGGCGGTGGTGGCACACACATTTACTTTAATCCCAGCACTCAGGAGGCAGAGGCAGGCAGATTTCTGAGTTCGAGGCCAGCCTGGTCTACAGAGTGAGTTCCAGGACAGCCAGGGCTACACAGAAACCCTGTCTCGGAAAAACAAAACAAACAAACAAACAAAACAGAAAACACACACAAACAAAAAAGAAAATATCTGTCACTTGAGTTAACCATCATCCTTCAACTCTTTGAAGTAAAGTCTTTTTTATGTTTGCAGTTTGTAGATGTGTATATTTCACCATCCAGAACAAGATGGCTTTGTTTTCAGGGTTTTACTCTTTGAGATGGGTTCTCATACTGTGCTGCTCAACATAGAGCTTGTGCCAGCCTCAAACTAACTGATCTTATTGATCTTAACTGTTCCCTCTTCCAGGAGGGTGCTGGGGTTAGAGTCACGCCCTGCTAGTAGTCATGGCTTCTCAAAAAGAATCCCAGAGCTCTGGGTGAGTGCTTTTCAAAGTGGGGTGCAAAGAAGAACCCCCTTCCTTTAAAGCAAGCAGTGAGGAAACTCAGCTGTGCTCAGGTGGGGTAGTTCAGTGGTGTGGCTGTAGCAGTTCAGTTTTCATTCATGTGCTTGAGATGAGAGCTTCTCTGAACCTTCCCAGTGGTTATTGTTGTCTTCTATCCCCAGTATGCTGATTTGAATGTATTTCAGTGATCTTTCTGGACTCTGGAAGAATATTTTATGACCACATGCTAATTTTGCATTAGATTCTCTAATTTTCATTGTATTGTCTACTGAGAAGACAACTTGTGAATTTTAACAGCTTTGCTGAGAAATGATTGATAGTTTATATTGCACATATTTGAAGTGTGTTTGTGTATAAGTGTATTTGGCATGTTTTGATGTGTATCCTCCCAAAACCATCACCAGTCAGTTCGATAAATCTACTGGACTTGGTATAGCTCATTGGAGTCTTCCTAACTAACATTGTGCTCAAGATCCCTTGTTTGAGGCACTGGCATCTCTTTAAAAAAAAAAAAAAAGGACTGAACATACTTATTCATACTCTCCCCTTCCTAAATTTACAATAGCTACCCTGGCTTTGTAACCTGTTTTTATGCCTTTCCTTGTCCCCATTCAATATCAGGACAACCACTGCTCTTATAAAACTTTAGAAATACAAATTGATATAGTGACAGCAATCATTTCATTGGTACTGTGAGAGAAAAATACCTGTCTGCCCAAGTATCTTAGCAGTCTTTAAGATTATTTATTTTATTTATATGAGTACACTGTACCTGTCTTCAGACACACCAGAAGAGAGCATCGGATCCCATTACAGATGGTTGTGAGCCACCATGTGGTTGCTGAGATTTGAACTCAGGACTTCTGGAAGAGCAGTCGGTGCTCTTAACCACTGAGCTATCGCTCCAGCCCCCTATTAGCAGTCTTATCTGTTTACCTGAGTTACTGGTGTAGGATCATTGTTAGTATGACATATAAATATGGATTAGCTTATTTTTTATGAGTAATGAGAGCTTTTTTGAAACTTTAGCAAAACAAAGATTGGCCACTTGTTACTTATATTTTCTCACTTATTGCATGCTTCCTTGAAATACTGCATTCTCTTTTTGTCCAGCTTCTGTATTAGAGTTTGGAGTCTTTTCCTTTCTTTTTAAAAAATGATTTATTTACTTTTATGTGCATTTGTGTTTTGCCTGCATGTATGTCTGTGTGAGGGTGTTGGATCCTCTGGAACTGGAGTTACAGACAGTTGTGAGCAGTCATATGTGTGCTAGGAACTCAACCCAGGTTCTCTGGAAGAACAGCCAGTGCTCTTAAACAGTTGAGCCGTCTCTCCAGCCCCTAGGTAGTTTTCCCTTGAAACAGGTTTTTGGCATATGAACCTTTCTGTTTATGTGTATTTTAGTTATTAAGGAAATTTTAATAAAGATATGTTTGAGGCTGGGTATATGTCAGTCATCTCAGTATTTGGGAGGGCATAGGGAGGAAGATCATGAGTTTTAAGATAATATCCCCATGGAGTGGAGGCAGACACACACCCACTTTTCTCAAAAAGAAATTAAATTTCCTCATGACTTTGCTTCCTTATTAAAATGTTCTTGGGCTTTTTACCTTCAGTCATTGTGTGGGGTTGCCACTGTCAGGGTGAATCAAGTTGAGTTGCTATTTAACCCTTTTCCATCCTTTGGTACTAATAACTGAACTCTTGCATTATACTTGCTATAGGGTTTTGTGTAGTTTTAGTTATGTGATGCTGCTAGAAGTTTATAACATAGAGTATTTGAAGTCTTCTACCTTTACTGAGTAGAAGTATATTTATTCCCTAGTGACACGAATACTGTTTTGAACAGAAAACTAAACAGTGCAATTATTGGGGACATATATTGAGGACATAGATATACCTTCTAGAAGGGTCTAGAAGTTGATGGACATTAAAAAGATTTCTTTCAAAAACCAGTACATTTTCCCAAGTGATTCCATGACCCAGGATGCCTAGTTTTATGACTAGAAATGCATCAGTTTTTTCCAGTTCCTGACCTTCTAAAAATTGAAGTACTTGTGGGGTGATGGGGAAAACGGGTAGCTGAGCTTTCTTGTCTAGCCTCTGTTAGAATGAGGTATGAATTATCAAGGCTACTTCTCTGTTTTCAAGCACATTGATTTTTGAACAAAAACAAATATTGAGGAAACATTTAAAAGTTTGGTATACTTTTCCTTTTAAATAGATGAAGAACTTCCTGATTACATTATGGTGATGGTGGCCAACAAGAAAAGTCAGGACCAAATGACAGAGGACCTGTCCCTGTTTCTAGGGAACAACACAATTCGATTCACCGTATGGTATGTTTCTGAATATCTGTGCCTCAGAGCAAAGTCAGAGTTGGTATTCTGTCTAGAAAGTGGAGCTTGGCAGTCTGTGAGGTTCATTGTGGAGGCTGGCTGTGAGCTGTAAAGCATAGCCTCTGGAGGTTTCTTCATCTGTAAATGGGACTTGTAAATCACCTCATATGTAAGTGTGAGGGTAACCTAGCTGATGCATACAGAGGGCATGCAGATATGCCTGCACCATAGGAGCCCTTGATGGATGTTAGCCAGTTTGTATCTTTCACCTTCTGCAGTTCATTGTTGCCACTACCTTCACGCATAGCACTAGGCTGGCTTTTGCCTTTTATGTGGAAGATTCCCCCCCTTTTGTTTTTGGTTTTATGTTAAGCTATTTTTCTTTTCCTGACACATGTATGTCTCCATTTGTCAGACAGTTACTTTCACAGTTTGGAGTTTGAGCAACTTTTTTTTTTTTTCATATAAATGACTTGTGATTTGGTCTATACTTTATCAAACCACATGTGCCCTTAGATGAAAATAAGTATAAGATTGAGTTTAAAAAGGCCAGCTCTGTTGTCAGGCTTAAGGCTGAGTGAGAAAGGGGAAGGATAATGACATGGCTAACACAGAGAGGATACTCATCAGAGCGCCCACAGACTAAAGACCCAGTTGCTGCAGTCTTCGCCGTCTCTCTGGCAACTGTATATGATGTTACTACTTTGGAAATCTGCAGAATTTTCTGTTTTACACTACTCAGTTTTGGAGACATTATTAAGAGTACAGTGATCCTTACATATTGACACACTGCTTCATTGTGGATATATACCTTACTTAATATAGTCTGTTCTAAAATACTCATGGTGTTTTTGACTGAGGAAATTATACTATGATTGTGAACACTTCTTTTTCAAGTCATCAGTTTTGCTTCATAAGCATTGTTGTGACCTGGTCTTTGGTTAAACCTTTAGATCACTTTGGGTTTGCAGTCCAGCTAATCTAAACCAGAAGATTGACCCGATAGGTTCTTTTTCAGATGACTTGAATGGACTGTGTAAGACATCTCTTAAACCAGTATACCATTTACTGAATCTGAACTTAAAGTCAAAATGAGTTTCTCATCGTGCTATAAATGCAGTTTCACATGTGCTCTTGCAAGGAGTCATTTCTTCACCACCAGTGTTCACTAGTATTAAACAGACTATCCTGATTTTTAATTATTTTTTTGTTAGTATATGTATGTGTTTGTGTATGTAGATACACAAGATGTGCATGCATGTGTGTGTATTTATATTTATAGGCCTGAATTGGACATTGTTGTCTTGCTGGATCATGCTCCATTTTGTTTGTTGAGACAGGGTCTCTCACTGAACCCAGAGCTTACCAGTTACTTTTGGTCTATCTAGACCGCTTGTCCCAAGGTCCTGTTTCTGCCTTATGAGTGCTGGTATTACAGGTGCCTTCCAACACCCAGCTTTTTCATGGATCTAGGAATCAGCTCTGTTAGCCACAGCTGAACCTAGTGTGTAAAGGTGTGTGTTGTCCGTGTGTCTGTCATCCCCTGTCCTTCCCGTCTTCCTCCAGTCCAGCTCAGCCCAGCCCTATCCTGGTGGTTTTTGGGGTTTTGTTTTTTTGCTGTCAGTTTTATAACTTTACACTGAGGTCTCCCCACTCTATCCTGCTTTTTCTTTTTCTTTTCTTTTCTTTTCTTTTTTTTTTTTTTTTTTGAAACCCCAAAATCGTTGTGTCCATGAGGAAACTGACAAGTGAGTGGAGCCTAAATGAAACAATAGGAAACTCTGGTGTTTATGAGGGGATTTTGGAAGGTTGTGCAAAATTGCCTTCTATGTAGCTATTAAGAAAGGTTATGTTAAAGCAAAGTTGTAGCCTATTTGTTTAATTTTGAAAATAAGAGTTACAGTAAAGTTGGATAGCATATTTTAAAATTCTTTTTTAACTTTATTCATCTTTCATAATTACATTGTCCAAGAAGCCAGGTAAATAGTTAAAATAAATATTAACTGCTAGATTAGGGTGTGTAGGTCATAGGTAGTCTATGTGCTTAGCATGTATACATAGTCCTTAGTTTAACCCTATAGGAGAGGGTGAGAGAGGAAGGCAGGGGGAGAGCATGCACACACACACACACACACACACACACACACACACACACAGGTAAAACAGCTGTGCTAAACATTATATGTTTGAGATACTTGTTTTATTTACTATAAGCTGTTTCGATCTTTAGTTCCTAAGAAGCAAGCTTTATTTTGTTTTGTTTATCAAGACTTGTAAGGCGATGTTTTTTTGTCTTCTTTTTTCCTTTGGTTCTGGTTCTGGGGTTTGAACCCAGAGCCTTGTATGTGTTCATTTCTAACATTCTGTTTTGGATCTGCTGACACAGTGTATTCCTAGCTACCTGGGAAGCTGAGGTAAGAGGTCCACAAGTTCAAGGCCAGCTTAGACAATTTAAATCCTGTCTCAAAAAGTAACTAGAGAGCTGTGGGTATGTATCAATGATAGTAGAGAGCTTGCTGCATTGTGTGCTTAAGGCTATAGGTTCAATTTCCAGTACTTTAGCTGCTGTGCTGCTGAGCTATCTTATCCATCTGAGGTGGGAGGGAGGTGCTGCTGCTGCTGCTGCTGCTGCTTCTTCCTCCTTTTCCCCCTCCTTCCTCTTCCAGAGGGTAAATGTTAATCCCCCCCCCNCCCCCCCCCCCGTATTTATGTAAGGCCTTTTAAAATAAAAATAATGTGTAATTGGAAAGTTTGGCTTAGTATCATTAAATGTCTTTAAAAGAACTAATCTGGATGTAACGTCATCAGATTTAGAGTGGCAATTGGAATAAAGTTTTTGTTAAGGCTTTGTTTTGTGTTTTGTTTTAGGCTCCACGGTGTATTAGATAAACTGCGCTCTGTCACAACTGGTAAGCTATGTAACATTGACAGCTTTCTGAAATCTCTGCTTGCTACAGTATGTGATCCTTTATAAAGTCATTCAGTTAAGTTGCTGTTGGAAAAGCATCAGTAACTTTGAAGAGATAGTGGCTCATTTAAACTGAAAGAACAATAAACTTGCTATGATTTGACAATGAGCAAGACAGTGCCATGTATCTGAAATAATCATAAATCTACATAGGCTTTAACCTTAATGATACCTCACTGCTTTATAGTTGAAAGATATCTAAAGGCCTGGTGATAATAAATCAGATAAAATATTATGATTTGTAAGAATACCACTCAGCTACTAAAAGCAATGTGAAATGAGATGAGAGCACACACAACAAATATCCTAGTATTTACAACATAAGTGGGAATATTCTTGTGGTAGCGGCGACGATATTAATTGACTGTTGAGGGAGTTCTTATATCCCATGCCCATACTCTCAGGTGCCTTTTAACCCCTAGTCCTTAAAATCTACTTTAAAATCTCATAATAAACTCCAGCTCTGCTTTTAAACTATCATATTTGAGGAACTAGAGTTGTAACTCAATTGCTAGAGTGCATGACTAGCATGCAAGCAGCTCCAGGTTTACCACGGAAAACACTTGGGAAAGTGGTACTCGCCCAGAGTTCCAGTACTCCAGAGGTGGATCCAGGAGAATCAGAAGTTCAAGATCATCCTTTTTAGTTTTTTGTTTGTTTGTTTGTTTGTTTTTTAATGAACGAAGTAATTAAAAATTTGTCTATATTGAATGTACTGCTTTTGAATTGGTGGTGAGGAGGAAGGAGGGATAAGGAAAAGATTACCAGGATCATGTGTTTTTTTTTTATTTTGTTTATTTTTTTTGTGCAGAGCCCTCTAGTCTAAAGTCTCCTGATACCAGCATCTTTGATAGTAACGTGCCTTCAAACAAGAGCAGTTTTAGTCGGGGAGATGAGAGAAGGCACGAAGCTGCCGTCCCTCCCCTTGCTGTTTCTAGTTCTAGACCTGAAAAAAGGGATTCCAGAGTTTCTACAAGTTCACAGGAGCAGAAATCCACTAATGTCAGGTAAAAGTCCAGTATCTACTACAGCCAGATGGGTATGTTAATTATTATGTCTGTTCCTATTTTCAGCAATTTTTAGAAATAGTGACATAATCGTGGATTAGTTATTCCTTGACATTTGTTGTTACTATAAAAAACCCAATATGACATCTAGGAGGAGGAGGAAACTTGTTTTTGGCTCAAAGTTCAGCAAGCTCTCAGTTTATCATAGCAGCAGACTAGGTAGAGTTAATGTAGCAAAACTACATGAAAGAGATTCCTAACATTACAGTGGACAAGGGAGCAGAGAAAACTGAACCAGATCCTGGGTTGGATATTATCAGCAGTGGTCTGTTCCTAGATACTAGTGACCTGTGTTGGCCAATTGGGCTCTACCTCCTAAAAGGATCTATAGCCTTGAAATAAATTAGCATAGCGAACTAAGGATCAAGTATTCAATACATGAGCCTCTGTGGAACATAATTTTTTTTTTTTTTAAACGTGTGTAGGTTTTTGCCTGCATGTATGTGAACCCTGAGCATATCTGGTGCCTCTAGAGGCCAGAAGAAGGCATAGACGATCCCTTGGCACTAGAGTTCCAGATGGTTGTGAGTCACCATTTGGATGCTGGGACTTAAATCCTCTGGAAAAGCAACTAATGCTCTGGCCATCTCCCTAGCCCCTTCAAGTTCAAACCATAACAGATTATGAGCAAGTTTTTGAATAAGCTAATGGTGACCAGAATATGATTTTTCATTTTACATTTAGTAAATAAAAATTTAAAGTATGAGGGTTGGGTGTGGTGGTATAAGCCTTTAACCTTTTTTCATTTGATGTATGTGGATGATTTGTCTGTATTTGTGCACCATGTGCTTGTAGCATCCATGGAGTTCTTCAGAGGGCTTTGGAGCCTCTGGAACTGGAGTTATACATAGCTATTAGTTGCCATGTGGGTGATGGGAATGAAACCTGGATTATCTGGAAAAGTAGCTAGGTCTCAGAATCACTGAGTCCTCTAGCCCTAGTGCAAGCCTTTAATCAAAGTACTTGGGAGGTAGAGTCAGGTAGGTGTATTTCAAGCCAACCAGAGCTACATAGTGAGACCCTGTCTCTAAAATAAATAAATAGATAGATAGATAGATAAATAGAAAAGAAATAAAAAAAACAAGAATGACTAATTTGAAAGTAGTGACTATTTAAAAAGTCTCCATACTACTTCATTAAAAATTTTTTGAATAAACATTCTTTTAAGATTAGCAAATAATGCTTTAGTTTTGGTATAATGCTGTGTTTTTCTTCATTTATAGACATTCATATGATGATGGAGCTTCCACCCGGCTAATGTCAACAGTGAAACCTCTGAGGGAACCAGCACCCTCTGAAGATGTGATTGATATCAAGCCAGAACCAGATGATCTCATTGATGAAGACCTCAATTTTGTGCAGGAGAATCCCTTATCTCAAAAAAAACCTACAGTGACACTGACATACGGATCTTCTCGCCCTTCTATTGAAATTTATCGACCACCTGCAAGTAGAAATGCAGACACCGGTACTCACTTAAACAGGCTGCAACTTCATCAGCAGCAAAGCAGTGCTCACGCTGCCAAGCAGCTGGATGTACAGAGCAGCCAAGTATTTGAAGCAGGACGGTTGTGTGAGCCACCAGTGCTTAGCAGCGTAGAGGACACTTATAGCCCCTTCTTCAGAAACAACTTGGATAAAATGAGTATTGAGGTTTGTATAGATGTATATAGATTCTGGCTTGCTAGGCTAGAGATTGGCAGTTGTGGATTCCAAATATAACTTATATAACTAAACACATTGTGTGTTTCTCTTAAATAGTGTCCTCTCTTAGACTGGCTCTCTAGAGGTTTTTTTTTTTTTTTTTTTTTTTTCCGAGACAGGGTTTCTCTGTGTAGCCCTGGCTGTCCTGGAACTCACTNTGTAGGCCAGGCTGGCCTCGAACTCAGAAATGTGCCTGCCTCTGCCTCCCGAGTGCTGGGATTAAAGGCGTGCGCCACCACCGCTTGGCTCTAGAGGGATTTTTATGTCATGCACATGTGCCTTGTGATTTTGGCATTTTGAGCTAGTTTTTTTTTTTTTTTTTTTGGTATTTATGTAGATGTGTCAGGTTTTGGTTTTTTTCGAGACAGGGTTTCTCTGTATAGCCTTGGCTGTCCTGGAACTCACTCTGTAGACCAGGCTGGCCTCGAACTCAGAAATCTGCCTGCCTCTGCCTCCCGAGTGCTGGGATTAAAGGTGTGTGCCACCACGCCTGGCTAGATGTGTCAGTTTTAGCTTTAAGCAACCACATAAGTCGTTTTTTATAGTTTCCCTAATAGTGCTGTATGTAACAGTAATAAAATAAATTTAAAGTTCTTTTGAGTTAGCTATTTGAGGAGACATTTTTCATTTTTTTATATGAAAGCCAGTCATTTCAGTTCTTTTTTTTATTTTTTTTTTTTAAGATTTGTTTATGTATATGAGTACACTATAGCTGCACAGATGGTTGTGAGCCTTCATATGGTTGTTGGGAATTGAATTTAGGACCTCTGCTCGCTCCGGTCAGTCCTGTTCACTCCAGTCAACCCCACTTGCTTGGTTCCTGTTCTGACCCAAAAGTTTATATATTATATGTAAGTACACTGCAGCTGTCTTCAGAAGCACCAGAAGAGGGCGTTGGATCCCATTACAGACGGTTGTGGGCCAACATGAGGTTGCTGGGATTTGAACTCAGGACCTTTGGAAGAGCAGTCAGTGCTCTTACCTGCTGAGCATCTCACCAGCCCTTTTCAGTTCTTAAGATGGTCTTAAATTGAAAACATATTTTTGTGTTAGAACTTAATTTTCAATGCAAAGTAAGTTTAAATTTATCTCATTGTAGGACGAAAACTTTCGAAAGAGAAAATTGCCCATGGTAAGTTCGGTTGTTAAAGTAAAAAGATTTAGCCATGATGGAGAAGAGGAGGAAGAAGATGAGGATTATGGGACCCGGATAGGAAGCTTGTCCAGCAGCGTGTCAGTACCAGCAAAGCCTGAGAGGAGGTATGTGACCATAGCTGTAAATTAATCTTAAACTGCCTGATGCAGCTGCAGGGTTTTATCTGACTGTTTCTTTGACAGTGCTGGGGAAGAAGCCTGGGGGCTGTGCATGCTAATTGTAGATAAGTAGTGCTCTGGTACTAAGCTGTCCGACAGCATCACCTGAGTTTTGGAAGATACGTACTAATGGAAGAGGGCTTGCTTAAAATTGGAGAGAATTGCAAAGACTACTAGAAATGGATGAGGGAGAAAATGTTAATTAATTCAGAGTCATCTTTGAAAAAGCCGCAGGGTTCCAATCTAATTGACATGTTCTAAAATCTGTAACTGCTGCTGCTATGTTTAAAACAGACTGTAGGGCTGGAGAGATGGCTCAGTGGGTAAGAGCACCCGACTGCTCTTCCAAAGGTCCTGAGTTCAAATCCCAGCAACCACATGGTGGCTCACAACCACCTGTAACAAGATCTGATGCCCCCTTCTGGAGCGTCTGAAGACAGCTACAGTGTACTTACATATAATAAATAAGTAAATTAAAAAAAAAAAAAAAAACAGACTGTATAGTAACAGCAAAATAGATGGTTAGCATGTAAAGAACTGAAATTCAAACATTATAAAAATACCTTTTCTTAAAACTTTTTAGACCTTCTCTTCCACCTTCTAAACAAGCTAACAAGAATCTAATTTTGAAGGCTATCTCTGAAGCTCAAGAGTCTGTAACAAAAACAACTAACTATTCTGCAGGTAATTTCAATGTAGTGTTTGTACTGGTAAGAGATTGCTTCTTTAAGTTTAGCATGCTTGTCTTAATGTGTAAAGTAAAGATTCCTGTTGCATACCAAAAGTAGAATCAGATTCTTACAGAAGCATGGCTTTAAAAGATTTCACCAGTTTGAGAAACTGTCATGGGAGTTCTTTGAGCATAGTAAACTCTCACATGCATAAACTTGATAAAATCCACAAATTATAAAGGGAATTTTGAAAAAATTGAGACTTTCATATTAATACTATTTAGTTCAATATTATATATGTACTTATGTGTTAAAGGAACAAAATTGGATAATAACAGTCCCTAAGGAAGAGAAATCTATATTGACTTTTTTGCTGTGCTAGCAGATTGAACCCATAGCCGTATGCATGCTTGCAAGGTCCTGTTCCTCTAAACCACGTCCCTGGACCCAAGGGAGTCATTTATTTAAAACTACTATATGAATACACCAGTCTGTCTTCCTTTGCTGCAACCTGGTAATAGAATGCCAGGCAGAAAATTGTTGTGCTCTAACCCTAATTAAAATAGAAGCTCTAAAATCATTTGATGTCAAATATTGAGGTGTCAAGTTTTTATAACAAAATTTTCTTATAGAATGCTCATTCTAATCTGCCAATGGTGAGTGTTCTGTGTTGCTAATACATTCTGTGCACCTTTTCATCTGCTGGGGCCTGTGTAAAATTTTGTGGCACTAAGCTGATAGAAATCACCAAATCTGATGTTACTTTCTTTTTTTGTTTGTTTGTTTGGGTTTTTTGTTTGTTTCTTTTTTTTTTTTTTGTTTATTTTAAAGACAGGGTTCCTCTTTGTAGCCTTGGCTGTCCTGGAATTCATTCTGTAGACCAGGCTGACCTCGAACTCAGAAATCTGCCTGCCTCTGCCTCCCAAGTGCTGGGATTAAAGGCGTGCGCCACCACTGCCTGGCCTGAAATTATCAAGCTTTTACTGTGAATTTGGTGGATGTCCTCACAGCATTCTTTCCTTGCCCTTTGTCACATGTTTCTTGAATTGAAGTAAATAATTTTTGGTACTTATCTACCTTCTTAACTCTCATTTACCCTTGAATAGCCGACATTCAGTAGATCCTGGCACATAGAGTAAAGGTGGTCAGGTAAAAAAGCCTGCAGCGCTCTCACAGTTCACTTCCTCACACTCACTCTTCTGATAGAGCACTGATAGTGCTTAGAAGAAGAAGTTTAAAGGATTTTCATGACCTTGAAATACTTTGCTTTTTAATTTTATGTTTATGAGATTTTTGCTTGCATGGAGGGCAGAAAAGAGTTTTCCTTGGATCCCCTGGAATTGTAGTTACTGATGGTTGTGAGCCACCATGTAGACTCTGGGAATAGAACCCTACTGCTGGAAGAACTGCTGTTACAGAATTAATATGCCTTCCCACTAAGAAATCATTCCAAGTAGTCACAGATTTATGAAGGATATCTTTATTGGTTCTGGCTGAAGCACAAGTCATGAACAGAAAGATTTACCAGCATTATAGCTGTGCTTTAGACTCTATATTCTGTATATGCTCTCATCCTTAAATCACTTGGAGGCCTGGCCTCCAAGTCTCAGTTTTGAACAGTTTAGAGACAGGATGCTACAAGTCTGGCCATTTGGACAAATGGGAGATTTACACAGCAAAAATATTGTCACAGTTGCTTAAGTACATCAGTGTTGTGAATGTGCCCCCATTTCTCATAGTAGTTATTCAGGATCATTCTGCCCCATGGCAAAATTACACTTCCTGGGAAAAGAACCAGGACTTGATGGCAGACTGGGACTTAAAAAATGAAGACTGTGACCCAGTGCTTTTCCTGTTAGAGCTGCCTATAGAAACCTGGTTTTTGTTTCTTTGCTGTGGGTTCTATGTATAGGTGGTAAATCAAGAGTGTACCCTTTTATTGTGGAAATAAAGCCTAATTGGCAGCATATTAGTGAACAAATCTCTGGGGTAGGAATTGGTGATTTTTTCTGTTTTGTTTTGTTTGAAACATATTTTTATTTTGTAGCTCTGGCTGTCCTGGAGCTCACTATGTAGATTAGACTGGCCTTAGACTCTTCCCTGTCTGCCTCCCAAGTGCTGAGATTAAAGGTGTGCACCCCGACACCCCCACTCTTGTTTTTGTTTGTTTGTTTGTTTTTGAGACAGGGTTTCTCTGTGTAGCCCTGGCTGTCCTGGAACTCACTCTATAGACCAGGCTGGCCTCGAACTCAGAAATCTGCCTCCCTCTGCTTCCCAAGTGCTGGGATCAAAGGCATGCGCCACCACGCCCGGCTGGGCACCCCCACTCTTTTTTTTTTTTTTTTTGTGCTTATGTTAGTCAATATTTTTTATGTACATCATTAATCTTCTGATTAGAAGCTGAAGTGTTGTTTTTTTTTTTTTTGAGTCAGGGTTTCTCTCTATAGAAATCCGCCTGTCTCTGCCTCCCAAATGCTGGGATTAAAGGCATGCGCCACCACGCCCGGCTCAACACCCCCACTCTTAATGAAAAAATTA
Organism: Mus pahari; assembly: GCF_900095145.1. Lineage (NCBI taxonomy): Eukaryota > Metazoa > Chordata > Mammalia > Rodentia > Muridae > Mus > Mus pahari. Next base: position 93,257,631 of record NC_034596.1, read on the forward strand.
TAGAAACATTTTCTTGGTAAGCCTAAATTTTAATTATGTGAGAGCTATATAAACATGTCCTTTTTTTCAGTTTTGAACAACTTTAGTTACCTAGAAATACTAAGTCTTGAGTTATGTTAGTGGCAGCATTCCTTGAATAAATTCTTTGTGTAACTTATTTCCCAAGCAAGTTTAGTAGATCTATAAAATCAGTTTATTGCTCCCAGGTTTTCCTAGGTCACAGACAGTGCTCATAACAACTGTCTCCAACTATTTCAGAAGTAGAGTATTGGACTGGAGAGATGGCTCAACAGTTAAGAAAGAGTACTGGCTGCTCTTCCAGAGAACCTGGGTTCAGTCGTAGTTCACAGGGATCCAACACAGTGTTCTGACCTCCAGAGGTGCCAGGCATACACATGGTACACATATGTGCATGTGGCCAAAACATGTAATTCTAAAAAGAAATTTTAAAAAGTAGTTGGAGATTCCCATATTTCAAGAAATAATATTGAACCTGGTTTCTATATGCCTGTAATCCTAGCACTTGGGAAATAGAGGCAAGAGATTAAGATCATTTTGAATTTAGTAGTAGCCGGGTGTGGTGGCGCATGCCTTTAATCCCAGCACTCAGGAGGCAGAGGCAGGCGGATTTCTGAGTTCAAGGCCAGCCTGGTCTACAAAGTGAGTTCCAGGACAGCCAGGGCTATACAAAGAAACCCTGTCTCGAAAAAACAAAAACAAACAAACAAAGAAAAAAAAAGAAGAAGAAGAACTTAGTAGTAAATTTGAGACCAGCTTGGTCTACACAAAAGAATTTTTAAAAAACCGCATTTGAACAATTCATTCTTTGCCTACTTAAGTTATAGTTCGAATCACTGTGAGTTCATGGATCATTGCATCTGGTTATTTCATTACATGATTCATTCTCATATTCATTCTCTCTCTCTCTCTCTCTCTCTCACACACACACACACACACTCTCACACACACTCTCACACACACTCTCACACACTCTCCCTCCCTCCCTGCCTCACTCATTCACTCACTCACTCCATTGTGTGTGTTCGCTTTTGTTGGTTTGGTTTGGTTTGGATTGGATTTTTGGTCCAGAACTTATTGCAGACCTACTGCATTAACCTCTTGAGTGCCGAGATTCAAGCTTTAGAGGCCGTTTACACACAAGTAAGGCAGATAAGTTGAATGTAGTTCTTTTGCTTTGAATACCTTAATTGTTCTGAACCCAAGGATGGAATTTGTATTTAGCATGTGATATTAACCGTGGAGTTAGGAAGTTGTAACCATGGGTGTGTTTTCCTTTCTTTTGCTTTTCTGTAAAGCTCCACAGAAGCAGACCCTTCCAGTTGCTCCCAGAACTCGAGCTTCTCAGGAAGAATTGCTAGCAGAAATGGCCCAGGGGCAAAACAGGGCCCCCAGAAGAGGTCCCCCTGTTAAAGAAGAGGAAGCAAAAGGAGATAATACAGAAAAAATTCAGGGTAAGAGTTAACCACTTCACTCTTAAATTTTACCCATGGGATACTAAATATTTTCAGATAAGTTTTAATGGGTAATAGTTATCCTATAAAGAAAGTGATGAATGAGTTATGTGAACAGTTATAAGCTGCCATGTAGATGTTGAGAACTGCTCTCTAGCCTAAGCAACACATGCTTTAACTGTTGAGCCATCTCTCTTGCCTCACCCCCCCTCCGGGGCTTTTAGAAAAAATTTTCCCTTTCTTACATAGTTTTTTGTTTACCTGTTCTCTTCTCTTAGGTTGCCTGCTTACTACAGAGTCTCACTCTTCCCCAAGCTGATCTGGCTAGACTGATTTTGTCTAACCTGGCAAATGATCTGGATTTGTCCTCACTCTAAAAACATTTTCATTTGTTTGTGTCCTATACTATTTCTAAAATTTCACTATGACAGGTCTAAATGCTAACCAGTCATTAGTCATGTTAGTCATTTTGGGGATGGAGCGTGTGTGTGTGTGTGTGTGTGTGTGTGTGTGTGTGTGTGTGTAGTTTATTTGAAAATCTGTATTCTTCTGTAGGGTGAAAATATTTTTTGAAAATTTTACTCATTTTTATTGTCTGTCAAGTGACTTTGCTTTCTTTGGATCTCGTTTTTGAAACAAAGTTTCACAATTTCACATTGGAATTGAAGTAGCTGTCTAGCCTTGGCTAAGCTTGAATCTGGCTATAGTTGCACTTTGCACTCACTTGTGTGCTAAGACCACAGGTGTGCATCACCATGCCCAGCTCTATGGTTTGTCTTGTTTTACTCTTTAACAGGTGTCCTTGATCTGTGATTGTGTTGCTCTCTACAAAGCCATTGTAAGTTGTAAAGTGGCATTAAGTTGAAAATATATTTAAATACTTTCTCGGCCTTTATAGCTTAGCTGCATCTTGTACCATAGAGTATCAGTGTTGACTCTGATCATTTGGCTGATGACGACTGTATTTTCTTATTGTATTTAATCCCATTTTTCCCTTAAGTTCTCCAAGATCTAACTCCCAGTCACTCCCAATTTTGTGTCCTTCCCCCCCACCCCTTCTTTTAAATAGCCCACTAATTATAATTGGTACTGCCTATATACTAATAGATGTTGGATTGTCTACCACTAATACTAGATGTGCTTGCCCTACCAGTGACTCTTAAATCATTAACTTGTCAGTAGCTCTTCAGTTCTGAGTCTGGGCTTGTGAACTACTTCTGTTGCTCAGGAATGGTAACTGTATTCATCTTGTGCGGTAAGCCGTAGCAGCACTATGAGTTCATGAGTGCAACTGTCCTGACAAGTCCAGGAAACAGTTTTGTCCTGGTCTCTGTCTTTAGAATATGGAGAATTCACCATTATTTCTTACCTCTGCAACTATTCTAGTAGTCTAAACCACTGTCTGTTAAACAGTCTAAGCCACTTCTCTAGATTATTAGGACAATGGCCTCTCATTATCTTTACATTATTTAAATACTAAAGTTAGATAATTTCTTACTGTTTCGAACAGAAATCTGACTCCTCCTCTACTCAGAACCCCCGTAGTGGTCCCTATTACACTCTCAGTAACCATCAGTGTCTCCCCTGATCTTCCCACCTCCCTCCCTGTCACTCCCCTCTGGTACTCTGTTCCACCTAGACCTCTGTGTGTTGTGTGTCTCTTTTCTACATCTTCATTCTCATCTCCTCTCCCCAAATTCCTTTTCTCCATCAGCTATATTAAAACTGAACCATTATTACATTTGAAGTCTGTCCTCAGGAAGTTCGAGGCTTTTTGTGTGATGTCTGCAGCCAATATTTGTATATTTTCTACTTTTCTGGGGTTGTCGAAACCTTACCTATTACGACTATTTCCTTTACCCGCATCCTTAAATCATTCATCATATTTTAAGTGCACAATATCTATGGTCATTTCAGAGTATGTACACTTGAATAGATATATCTTTTGTATAAATGATATTATATATAGTATTAACACATCGTAATCTAAGGGTGATAGAGATTTAAGTATTACTAATTTAACTGAAGTTTTGATTTTTTTTTTATACTTCATTGAATAATTTGCAAACCAGTGCTACATTTTAAGATTTATTCAGTTTTGTGTGCTTTTTTAAAAATGGGTTCTCCAAAAGGAAAAACTATAAGTGCATACACAAATGTTCTTAAATTTGTGATACGGTTATATTCCAATAAACCCAGGTCTTTAGTTTTTGTTTTTGTTTTCCCGAGACTGGTCCATGATATAACTCTTGACTGTCTTGGAATTGACTATATAGACCATTTCTGACCTCAAGCTCTCAGAGATACCACCTGCTTCTGCCTCTGCCTCCCTGGTGCTGGAATTAAAGGTATCTACCACTATGCCTAGCTAAACCCATGTCTTTTGAAAATATTAATCATAAATTCCACCTAGATGTCAGGCATGGTGGTGCATGCTTGTTATACCAGATATGTAAGAGACTAAAGTAGGAGAAGTACAAATTCAGGGCTTACCTAGGCCATTTAAGATTATCTCAGAATAGAAAGTGAAAATACTGGGGTTACATCTCAGTGGTGGAGGACCTGCAGGAAGTCCTAGGATTAGTTCCACATACAGAAAACAAAAATAGCCTAGCTTGTAACCTGCTTAGATAACATTATTCAATTTTAGCTGGACAAAATTATCTAACACAAGATTTCTTCTCAGTATAACTTATGGTAACATACAGGACTGACTACCTGCTTTGGGCATCAGATGCCTTTATATCTGTGTCTTGCTGCTGCAGCTGCCCAAATAAGAGATTATCTTATACTTGTCATAGCCTAAGAATATGTTAATGGTCATGCATTCTGAGTGTATCACTCTCATACCATGTAAAGTTGAGTGATCTGAAGCCATTAAAAATCATATTGTGGGTGCTCCTGTACTTATGTGCATCCTACTGGACAGGAAGCATTGTGGAAGATTATTAGTAAAGAGGATTAGGAGTATCAGGAAAGGAAATCATACCCACACCCCTCCTTGAAGGTAAGCATCAAAACATTTTGTATTAGTGTAGTAGTACAGACAGTTTCATAACTATAAACATTTGATGTTTGAAGTGGTGGTATTCTGTGTGCAGTATGTATGTATGTATAAAACAGTAATTAAACTGCATGGAGTTCTATAACTCTGCTCCATTTAACAGGTCATAGATACAAACACAATAACATAGTGATTATGAAGTTGAAGTTGTTGGGGTGTAAAATCCAATCCTTGCCCCTTTCTAGCTGATACAAACCTTTCTTTGCCCTAATTTCCTGATTTGGAAATAGATGCAGCAATAGTCTCGTCTACTTCAGCATCATTCTAGAGGATGTGCTAAAATATTCAGGTTGTCTGTATCGCTGGGTCTTTCCCTTGGACTCTGGGTAGTTCTTCTTAGTTTTGCATGTAAAGTTGGCATGGGCACCACAAGCAATGCAGGGGTCATCTGCTACATTGTTGAGTCCCTTGTTTCCATGGGACTTGTTCTGTTCGACCAGTGCTCTCTTGTCTTCTGGGTAGTTTGCTGCCCTGTGGTGAACCAACTGGTTTGCAGACAGTGCTTAATTGAGAATATGCTATTCTTAACATTGACTCTGGATTCACATTTGTTATGTGATCTTAAATTATATTTGAATTCAAAATATAATTGTGAGTTTTGTAGGAATTAGATTAGTTTATAGGTAAATGATAAGGACATTTATAAGGATACACACACACATAACTGCTTTTTTTTTCTTTTTTGGGGGGGTTATCAAGGGGAAGGGTTTGGGGGTTCTTTTGGTTTGTTTTGTTGTTGTGGTTGTTGCCAGGGTTTCTCCGTGTAGCCTTGGCTGTCCTGAAACTTACTCTATAGACCAGGCTGTCCTTGAATGCAGATCTACCTGCCTCTGCCTCCCAAGTGCTGGGATGAAAAGTGTGTACTATCACCACCTGACTTTTTTGTTTCTATAATTATAATCTGTACCAATTTGACTAGCAAACCAAAGGCTATATAATTTATTTGTTCTCATTGTTTTATTAGACAAGGTCACCTATATTCTGAATTCATTTGTAGTAAAGGCTGCCTTGAACTCTTTGCTCCTTCCCAAGTGCTGTTATCACAGACATGCGTCTCCATGCCCAGTAAAACCTGTAATTTTTTTTAAAAATAAAGAACTGTTCTTCTCGGCTGTGGAGCTAGGTCAGCATGCACTTACAATCTTAGGACTGAGAGATAGGAGGATCCCAGGGGCCTCACTAGCCTGTCAGTCTTTACTGAGGGATGCTGTCTCAATAAATAGGTAAAGAAGTAGTCTCAGAATTGTGCCTGGTATTGACCTCTGTCACACACACACACACACACACACACACACACACACACACACACACACACACACACACACACGCGCGCGCGCGCGTGCCTGACAGTATGAATCTTTTTAAGAGGCTATGGTGAATTTTGTCTGTTGTTTTGCTTCCTTATAAATTGTATAGCTTACCTGGCGAGTAAACCAAAGTGGAAACAATTTTTTTTCAAACTAAGACCAAGAATGTTTTGTTCTGTTTTGTTTGAAGTTCTTTGAGAGATTTAAGTTTCATACAATGTGTGCTGATCATATGCATTGCATCCAACTCTTCCCAGATCCCAACCTTTCCTCATCTACCCAATTTTGGGGTATCTATAAAAATTTTTTTTCCAAGACAAGTTTGTGCTGCCCAAATATTCTTAGATTTGTGGTTCTCTACTAGAGCCTGTTCAGTTTACCAGAGGCGACAGTCTTAGAGAAAACTAGCTCTTCCTTTTTCAGTAGTTAATAGTTCCCAGAGGTGGGATTGTGTGCCTCACTTCCTTTCCTTGTTGGGGTTTGTTCTGGCTTGGGCTTAGTATCTTACACACTGTAGGAATGTACTTGGTTACTCCCATGATGTTCATCCACTGTTGTACTGATAAGCGCCTCTGGCTGCCACTGGTTATTATTGTTCCCAGAGCTCACAGCTGGATAGCCTCTGGTAATTTACATGCTACCTTCCAGTACTATGAAAGCCACAGTAAGAACAGAACTTTCAGTTCTGAACCAGCTTGATTTTATCATGTCCTATGACTCAATATGATGTCTTTAGCCGTAGGGTCTTACCATCAAGTTCTGGATGGTAAGAAAGAGCATTGGCCTGTAATGTGGTAGTGGTGGTGGTGGTGGTGGTGGTGGTGGGTCTTTGGGAACCATTGGCCAATAACTCCAAAAGAAGTAACTCATTCCTGGCACTGAGCTTTTTATTTGTTAGTCTCTGTTGTTGAATAAGGGCATTGTTGCCTAACATGTTACAGGGTGACTCCTTTTTAATTCTGTATATTTAGAAACATCTGTGGTAGGTTTTCATGTGTCTTTTTTGGAAAGGTCTTTAGTGTCACTTCTCTTTCCCATACTCACTCTACCTTAAAATCTGTTCCTTTACACCACAGTAACCCTTTCTGTTCTATTATTTTTTTTAACCCTTTACTAGTGCATTCTATCTCTCTCTTTTTTTTTAAAGATTTATTTATTTATTATATGTAAGTACACTGTAGCTGTCTTCAGACACTCCAGAAGAGGGCATCAGATCTTGTTACAGGTGGTTATGAGCCACCATGTGGTTGCTGGGATTTGAACTCCCAACCCTTGGAAGAGCAGTCGGGTGCTCTTACCCACTGAACCATCTCACCAGCCCCGCATTCTATCTCTTTTCACTTTAAAGTTCCTCTGTATGACTCCTTAGTAATTTCCTGACCTCTATGGGTATTCCAAATGAAACACACATATCTGATGATTCAAAGCTAATGTCCAGAGATGACAGAAAATGTGGCATTTGTCTTTCTAGGTCTGGGATACTTCAGGAGTATTTCCAGCTCAGCTCAGAAAAATCTATCTATCTTCCTTCCTTCCTTCCTTCCTTCCTTCCTTCCTTCCTTCCTTCCTTCCTTCCTTCCTTTAAGATTTATTTATTGTATGTGAGTACACTGTAGCTGTCTTCAGACACTCCAGAAGAGGGCATCATTTCATTACAGATGGCTGTGAGCCACCATGCGGTTGCTGGGGATTGAACTCAGGACCTCTGGAAGAATAGTCAGTGCTCTTAACCACTGAGCGATCTCTTCAGCCTAAGATTTTTCATGTAAATCCTTTTGAAAACTTAAATACCAGTTAAGATAGTAGTAGTCCTCAAGTGAATAGATAATTTCAACTTAGCCTCCATTGAAACTCCCTGCTTTCTTTTTTGTAAAAATTAGCCACCTTATCCTAAAATTCATACAGAAATAGGATCTAGAGGAATCAAAACTACTGAAAAAGAATAATGTTGGGAGTGTCCGGTTTCTGGATTTGAAAACATAATAGAGGTGCATAGTGACCATGACCTATGTAAAGTTAGCCATACTCTGAGGGTCAGTACCAAACAAAGTCCAGGTAGATGCACATTCCTGATCAGGTGACCATCTGTTTTGTTTTGTTTTTAAGCAAGATCAATAAAACAATTTGGTGAAGCAAGAATAGTCTTTAATAGTCTTTTACTGGGATATATGGGTATCTAAAAAACTGAAGTTGTGGTCTTTCCAAATATCAAAAATAAATAAATAAATAAATAAATAAATAAATAAATAAATAAATAAACAAAACAAAAAACAACAACAACAAAAACCCTCAGTATGAATCAAACGACCTTACTTATGGAGATAATTGAAGACTTTTAGGGGACAATAAGTATACATACGTGACCTTTACTTAAGGAGTCTTCCTTAGAATACCAAAGTGGAGAAAGAAAGAAATTGGACCTTATCACAATAGAAACTTGTGTTTCAAAGGAAATTGCACCACACACAAACTAAAAAACAGGGTAACAGGTAAAGCACCCATACAATGGATGAAAATATTTGAGATACACTTAATAATGGGTTATATCAAATCCAAGGCAACATGGTATTTTTTTCCTCTTTTAAAATTTACACCATTTTGATTGGGGTTTTGTTGCTGTTGTTTTTAATTTTAGTGGTACTGAGGAGTGGCTCTAGGTCCTCAGTGTACCAGGCAGGTACTCTACCCTTAAGCTGCATCACCAGCCTGCATTATTTTACATGGGTGTCCGCTGAAGTTCCTTACTGAGTAAATAGTTTTTAAGAGATTTGTCTGTGATCACGGCTCCAGTTGACTTGTCTGCCCTCTCCCTGCAAAGATAATTCTGGTGCAGTACTGTCATCTTCTGATACCAGAGGGATGACATTTATGATAAAGCAGTTCAATATGAAGCTCCAAAATTGCAGTTGAGTGGACAACAGGGTGAACAGACTTGCTTAATTTATGGAATGGCTCTTCAGGATTCCCAACACATGAAGTAAATAATAGAAAGTTCTTTGTGTGTCATGTGTCTCTGTTCAGCCAATCAGAAGTCAGGATTATTTTTTATGTAATAATAGAGTTTTATTTGCAGAGGAGCTGATAAGTAGGTAGGACTTACAGGACACAAGTGGTGGTTGCAGTGCTCTTTAATTGTAGAAGAGTATTGATCTGGTGTGCCTAACTTTTCACAGTATGAGTTCTTTCTTTAGAATGGTGTCACCTAATCTTTTTAGCTATAGGTCACTAGCACTCTAAAGTTAACATTGAAGAGTGCTTTTATTTTTGATGAGATAATTTAACAGGCTGTGAAAATGCCAGGAATTTTATGAAAATGTATTCAAGGTTTTCATCACCATCTCTACCAGTTTTCATCTCGCCAGAGCCAGCTGACTTAGGCTCTCTGACGAGTGCTTCTTGTTCACTAAATGGACTGGACAATATTTCCCACCTTTTGAGGAAAATAGCAACTGATATCAATGAAATTAAAGGAATGAAAGCTGCTATTTTGACAGTGGAAGCAAATCTTTTTGATTTGAACGTTAGAATGTCCCAGAACGAAGCAAAAATTTCATCTTTAGAGGTTAAAATGAATGAATATTTAACATCAACATCTGAATACAACAGACAGTTGGAAGATTTTCAAGAGAGAGTAGAGTTTGAGTCACAGTCAAAGACTACTGATGTAAAAATAATTGGCTTCCTAACAGATGTTGAGAAAGGTAAACTATGTTTTAGGTGCTGATCCTTTGAACTTTCTCACTATGCTTAGCTCTGGTACAGAGGCAGCTCAGCATTGACAAAGAAGCTGAGGTTTTTATTGCTTGGTACTCTGTAACTTAACTAGGGTCTAGAATGTTTCAGCAGAGCTTGAATGTGTTTTTGTTTGTATTTGAAGGTGCTGGGGACTGAATGTAGTTCTTTACACGTGCTAGGCTAGGCAAGAACTCAACCACTCAGAACCCCCTTAACAATTTTTTTGGGAGACAGCTGTGTTGGCACACCTTCAGTACCAGCAGCACTCAGGAGGTAGTCACAGGTTTACAAAGTTCCAGGCCAGCCAGGCCTACATAGTGAGACCCTGTCTCCAAAAAAAGAGGGGTGGCAGGGAGTATTTTGTTTTAGTTTGGTTCAGTTAACCCTTGATGGTTTCTTGATGGTCTGTGTGATCTTCCACCTCATCCTCTCAAGTGCCGCCATACCTGGCTTAGGGGGTGCATGGGCTTCAAGATAAAGTAAAACTTGAGATGAAATGATTCTCTTTCAAGTACCTCTCTGGTGGTATTCTGCTGTAAAACTACTTAAGTTTATTACTGGTTCTGTAACTTAACATGTTAGTATGTTGACCAACAGGAATACAGCTTAAGCAGATTATGAATTAAGGTCTATTCTCCATGATTATTTTTGCCATGGTAATTTTCAAAGGAATTTATTCTCTTTTGCACATGTCTCTGGAGAAGGAAACCTCCTTTGACAATGAGCAGCTAGTCACATGGTAACCTAAGACCTTGCTGTCCTGTTTGCATTGTGTAAGCAAAGCCTATCCTTGTGGGGCCATGTATACTAGAAACCCTGAAAACGAGCAAGCAGTTGACTTACCAAGAGTCTCAGGATTTGGACCCATACCAATTCCATCTCCACATACATGTGGTTTGATGCCTTTGTTCTCGATTAGAAATTAGGTACTAAGTACCTGTGATTTAAGCCCAGTGGGAATTACAATTACAGTAAAATGTGACATCCCCTTTCATAATTCAAAAGGGATAGTTTGGAGGATAGACAATCAGTTCATTGGGTTTTGTTTTATAGTATGGATATTAATATTAGTATGGGGCTCGAGAGATGGAACTGGTTTAGAGTACTGGCTGCTCTTCAAGAAGACCTGGCTTCAGTTCCCAGCACCTACATGGCAGCTCACAACTGTCTGTAGCCCCAGTTCCAGGGGGATCTGACACCCTCTTCTGGCCTCTATGTGTACGAGGCACACATGCAGTGAACATAAATGCTTCAAAACAGTCATACTTAGAAAATAAAAATAAATGTTAAGAAAGAATTTTAGTATGATGCTGATGTGAGTGCCACATGGCTATGAATCTGTCACCATTGGTTACCAAGGTTGACTCAGCTCATTTCACTTACTAGGCAGGTGTACCTTTCTTCACTGCTCTATTCTGTATCCTTTCCAAAGCTATATACTCAGTTGAAAAGTACACCCTTATCTGATAGAGCCCACCTGTTAAAACCCTCTAAACAAGCACTCAAGAATAGTAATATCAATTTGTATTATGAACTTAATGTTGGAAAATAATTTTAAGAGCTATTTTAGAAATAAGTACTTTACTCGATCAACTTAAAATATATATATATTTATAGATCTAAATGGTTATATCAACAGTTCTCAGCCTGTGGGTCATGACCCTTTTCAGGGTCAAACAACCTTTTTGGGTCACGTAAGATGATCAGAAAATACATATTTATATTACAGTTCACAAAAGTAGCAAAATTACACTTGAGATGTAGCAACAAAAATAATTTTATAGTTGGTGGTCGCAACACCATGAACCATATTAAAGGGTCACAGCATTAGGAAGGTTGAGAGCCACTGATTTGTATTGGCACTGCATCACTTGGCAGGACAGTCCGTAGGTGATGTCATCATTGGGCAAAGAGTCTACTTTTAGAAACTGAGGTAGCTACATTAGGAAGAGGTAATGTGGAGCTACTGTTGAGCAGCGGAGCATTATTATGAAGCTCATGGGCAGTCTGATGTGTAGCCAGTGGAGGCTCTGGTTGCAGAATTCTGAATCGCATACTTGATCCATTATTGGTTTTGCATATGTCCAAGCCAGTTTGTTTTTTAGGAACTTCATGACAGGGTAATTATGGAATATATTTTGGTTTTGGTTTAAGTTCCCATGTGTTTTGCTATTTCCAAAGTTCAGGAGGTTGTGAGGAAAGGGAAGCAGTGTGGGGAAGTGCTAAGAGTTCAGGGAGCAGGCTCTCCATGTGGCCCCTCCTTTCACTCTTCTTTTACTTCGGCTGTATTGTCTTCAGTCTAAGAAGACTGGCCACCTCACATGTGGGAACCAGGAGGGACTTTGTTTCCATTTTTGATTTAACAAAAAAAAAAAAAAACCAGCATTTTGTTTAACAGAGATATGCTTGAGGACCATAATAATAGCAAATTGTATTTCAGAAGCTTTATTTGTAAGACTGTCAATTCAATTCAAAGATTTATTTCTGAAAAACAAACATTAATATTTGTGTTAAGCTTAGTGAAGTTTTAAAACTTATATTCTAGGAACTCAACAGAGGCAATTGTTATCCCGACTGCAAATTGATCCAGTAATGGTAGAAACAATGGAGATGAGTCAAGGTGGGTAGTGTTTACATTATCACTGTAATGTGGCAGTTTTCTGTTGCCATTCCCATTCCTTACACCTCATTCAGTGTACCATGTATCTCTTAGATCCTGCCCTAAGACAGCACAATTAGATGGATAAAAATACTCTAGGGCCAGGATGTAAGATCTGCATTCCTTCATGTGTGGTGGTTTTGCCTCATTCATAAGCTTTCTTTTCCCCATCCTTTGCTCCTTGGCTTTTAGCTGTTGATTTTGCTGCTGTGAAGGCAGCTAGAGTCCCTGTTCCACCTTACCCTGTGCTGCTCATTGTCGGTCACAGAAGCTTGTGTCCCTAGCTCACCTTCTCCTGTCTCTGCTGTATTTCCAGAGTGGCTTCAGCATCCCCTCTGCACCAGTTCAACCTACCCAGTGTATTGGCCTCACTTTACAGTCTTATTCTCAGGGACTTCTAACCACTTGTTCTAAAGCTTCTGTGAAGTGTTCTGCTCAACCCAGATACACATTCCACAGGCTGCCTCAGGCCTGGAGTGAGGTACTTATTTTTATCTGTGTCTTTGGTTCCCCAAATCTCTGCCAAGTCCACATTTAGTAAATGCAGGAAACAATTGGTTGGATACATGAAACTTTTTTTTTTTTTTACAGTTTTATTCTGTGGCTCAAGCTGACCTCCGACTAGCTGTCCATCTGCTTGCTCATCCAAGGGCTGGGATTACTAGCATGTACCACCATACCTAACACTTGTATTCTTGTGTTTCCTGTGAATCTGCCCTCCCTATGTTGGAGGCTTTGCTCCTTGATTCCTATCTCTGCTTTCTGCCTCCTAAATCATCTACCACCCCCTCCAACTCCACAGTCAGTTGTTTCTGTAGTTCTGTCTCAACATGTGCTATGCTCTCAAAGGTTGGCCTCCATCTAGACCCCAGGTCCTACCCATCTGACTGGGATGGTGTTACTCCTCCAGCTTAATCCTGCTGTTCCTGCCTTCTGCCTGTTGAGTGTAAAGATGCTGCAACCTTGGTTTTGCCTCCATCTTTCATCACTGCATATAATACGTCGTCTTAAATGTGGTGCTGAAGTCTGTGCTTTGTTGTACCCACTTCATCAGCTCTGGTGCATTTTTTTTGGTTCGTTTTTTACCTTCATTCCCAGCTCATTTGAAGCATTAAGTTGTTCATTTGAGTCTTATGAGTGAGCACAGTCTTTATTCCCTCAGATTTTTTTATTTCTGATTTTTTTTTTTTTTTAACCATACTGATTTTGTTTCATGTATATAGTAATTTTTTATTTTCTTTGAGGATGTCAAAAATGGTTTTGACATTTCCCCTTTCCCTCCTTGGTCTTGTTTTTCTCTGAGTTGTTGGTTTCGACTTTTTTTTTTTAAAGATTTATTTATTATGTGTAAGTACACTGTAGCTGTCCTCAGACACTCCAGAAGAGGGCGTCAGATCTTGTTACGGATGGTTGTGAGCCACCATGTGGTTGCTGGGATTTGAACTCCAGACCTTTGGAAGAGCAGTCAGGTGCTCTTACCCACTGAGCCATCTCACCAGCCCTGGTTTCGACTTTTATGATAGGGGTTTTCCATTCCTTGATTATCTGTTTTAAAAGTGGATCCGTAAAATGCTGATTGATATTCTAGATTCCTGAGTTGGGGCATGAGTGTTTGGACTTTGTTTTTTATTGTGGATCCTGTGTGGAGAATGATCTGTTAGTCTAGTTTGGGGACACCCTGAGTATTAATACCGGTTAGGTGTTCTTAATCTGTTCAGCTGTGCCAATAAAGGTCTTCCAAATAGTCTTGATTGTCAGAGTTCAGATAGCTCAGTCAGTAGAGCAGAACCATGAAGGAATTAATTACCACTAATTACTATGCAATGTTTCACTGTAGAATTACTTGAGCATTGCTGGCATTTCTGGAACTTATTGAGAGTCTAAAGTCTCACTTTCCAAGGGAGAGGATCTATAAAATGCGTAAAGGTTTTCAGAGCACTGCCTTTTAAACAATTTTCTCACTGTTATGTTATTTTGTAGTGGTACCTTTCTGTTTAGAACTGGATGGCTTATCTCTGAACCTCCAGTAGTGATGGCCAAGAGGATGCATACCTGGTCATTTTCAAGTCTTCACTGTAGTGATGGGGATGGGTGTGGTAAGGTTCCAAACAGAGAAAAGTATGGACTTAGGCTTTAGGAAAGGCTCATTACTTCTGAAGTAAGCCCTCTAGCATGGCTTGTTCTTTACGCTCTTCCCAAAGTCTCCTCTGTTGCTCGTTTTCAATCTTCGGAGAATCTTGTAGTCTAAATTAGGTTGCTTTATTATTGTCTTAGAATCCGTTTCTGCATCTGTTTTTTGTTTTTGTTTTTACTTTGAAAACATGGTTGTTCCTTTGCAATTGTTTTCCTTATGGGCATACAGCTTTTTGTTTAAAAAGCAAAACTCTTTATTACCGCTTTTTTCTTTTTTTTTTTTTAATGGCTTCAGAAAGGTCCAGAAGTAAATACTTGAACTCAGCCCAGGTCTCTACCCAGACAAACTATTACTAGCCCCCCTATACAGGGATTTCCTGTCACTTAGCACCTTTACTAAGCTGAGGTGGGCAGTGCTTGGGTATATAGAGTACAGACATCTATTTTATTTTTTTTCATCTGTGTATATGTAGCATGTATATGTTACCTGTGTGTGTGTGTGTGTGTGTGTGTGTGTGTGTGTGTGTGTACACGCACATGTGAAGGCTTAAAGTTAGTGTTAGGAATCATCTTCCCTCATTCTTCCACCTTACTCATTGAGGCAGGGTTTCAGTCAAACCCAGAGCTTGCGAATATGACTAGTTTTACTCTGGGATTCCCATCTTTGCATTCTGAAGTTGAAATTACATGTGGCTCACCACTCCCACCTGATGATTATTTGGGTTCTGGATATCCAAGCTGAGCAATCTCCCTGGCCTGAAACCTGGACTCATGATGTACATTTCCCTAAACTTGGGAGCCTGTGACAGTTGCATCCTGTGCTTTTCTCAGCCTTTAATCCTTTTGTTCTCACTGCCTTTCATTCTCCTTTTTCAGCCCTTCTCCTTGGCTGCTCCCTAAATGGCTAACTTTACCTGTGTTTTTCTGTCAGCATTACTTTTGTTTGTTCTGCTGAGGTATGAGCTAGGAAGAGCAGCTATACAACAAACTTTAGAGTGCCAGGAAGGGAATGCAGCATTCCTTAGACCAAGTTCTAGGCTCTGCTCTAGTTAGCTAGGTACTCAGTCATTGAAGGACTTGTGGAACATGGGAAGAAAACCAATGAGTCAGCTTTTTTTCTAGGGTGGGGTTTGGGGGGTGGGAGGCCAGGGCCATCCAGCAGCAGTAGATACAGTTAAAGTGTGTGTGTGTGTGTTCGTGTTCCAGTGCAAACTGTAAATTAGATTCGATGGCTTCAAAATAACCAGGAAGGGATATAAGCGCTGAGCGTTCCTAATACTTGTGCTCTTTTACCTCTCTTCTCACCAGATGTCAAACTGCAAATTTTTACCTTCTAAAGTATTTCAAACTAAATAATCTAAAATTGAAAAATTCCTATTGTTCCTCCTCCCTGGACTTTGTACTTCCCCCTCATCTCTTTCTTCCCCATTTTGCCTTCCCTGCCTGTGGTTGTACCCCCACCTCCACCCCACCCCCCGTAGAGCCCTGGTGGTTGATGGGAGTGTAAGCATGTACTTCTTTCTCGTTGTGTTGGAGGGTTGAAATTTTATTTTTATTAACTCATTTGAGACTAGGTCTTACTTTGTGGGCCTGGCTGACCTTGGACTCACTCTGTAGATCAGGATATCCTTGGATTCAAACATTTCTTGCCTCTGCCTCCTGAGTGCTGGGACTAAAGGTGTATATAACTACACCCAGCATGAGAGGAAGATATTTTAACTTTGTTTTTCTAGAAACCTGTTGATTGTGTTTCTTCCCTACTTAGGAATCTCTTACAATTTCTAAACCAGAATCCAAAATATTTAGATACATGATCCATCATTACATTTCTTCAGTCTTTCTTTACCCCGTCATACCATCCCATGCATCTTTTTAGCCATTCCACATTTCTCACCTTTTCTCAATGTTCTGTGAAGTCCCCTTCCTTGCTCCATGTGTTTTCTTTGCCTGCATTGGCTCTGACTCTCTGCTCTCCCCTTACTCATTCCTTTAATACTCATTTTACATATTCAACTTCAGCCAACATTTCTTTGACCTATCAGCTGGAGGAAGTACCTTGTGCTCTACCAACACCTCTTCATTTCCTTTCTGGGCTTTGCTGTTTTAGGATTGTATGTTTCTGATTTTCTTTTCCTTTATCTCTTTTCCTGGCACGGTAATTAGTTATTAGTTGCACAGTAAATAAATATTCAGTGAATTAATAGCCTGAATTTGGACTTTTTATTTGTTGGCTTTAAAAGAAACAGTTAACTTTTATCAGTTGATTGCATACTGATAGATTATCATACCCACTCTGAGCTCAGGTCTTGTTACATTTGTGAAGTAGACAGCCTGTAGGTGGCTGTAGATGATTTGAGCTTGTGGTGACTTTGAAGATTAGTGTGACACATTCATCTTAAAGTTCCCTTTCAAAATGGTTTTCTATGTTTACCTGGTTAGAAATTATGCTGAGTGAATTCTTAATAGGCAGTGTTTCCTTTAAATATTACTGTGAAAAATGAATAGCACTCATTTGGGAAAAGTAGTTGAACAGTTTTGAATCATAATTTTAGGAAACATTAAGATTTCTTAAATTCTTTCTGATTTTGGGGAAAAAAGTAACTTTTGTCCTTTTACTGTGTTTTTAATAGCCCAACAGATGTGATATAGGAAAACGCTTCTTTGCTATAGGCAAAGAAAGGCATTTGTAATGTACCATGTGAGGAAAGGACTATTTGAATTCTCTGAAGAGATGTTTGGAATAGAATTACAATCCTATCCCTTAGTAGAATTAGTTATGATTTTCCTTAAAAGTAATTATAATTATATAAAATATTGACATTCTTCTCACTTGTATGATTTTGAGAATAAAAGGTATATTCAGAAGTAAACATTTATGGCCAATTTTTTTGGCTCAGATTACTATGACATGGAATCCATGGTCCATGCAGACACAAGATCATTTATTCTGAAGAAGCCAAAGCTGTCTGAGGAAATAGTAGTGACACCAAACCAGGATTCGGGGATGAAGACTGCAGATGCCCTTCGGGTCCTTTCAGGACACCTTATGCAGACACGGTAGATGGTTTCTTTTTCTTGTGTAGCTACTGTGTGTGACTGTAGTGCAGGTTAGCTGTTAGTTCCCAGCGTCCCTGTTCCTGTAGCTCCCACTAGATGGTGCTCTCATTGACTCACTGGCTAGGTCAACAGTAGCTAGCCAAATTCAGCTCTCAAAAATTCAAATTCATCTTTCTTGTTCAGAAATCCACTAAATATAAATAAAAGCTGAGTATAATTTAACTCTGTTGATAAGGGGTGTAGTATTTTGTTTTGTTTTAAATGTATACCCAAGGAATTGAACTTTAAAAGCTGGGTAACCCAAATCAGGAAATCCTTCTGCAAGGTGTTAAGAGCTAAGGCTTTCATGGTTCCTTCGTGGTTCCTTCCTAAGAAAGCAGGCAGAGTGTTCAGCGAAGAAACATACAGATGATTCAAATCACATAAAAATAAAGCTGCTGCCAGATGCTCTGAGCATCCATTTTAAGTTCTTTGGTTTGGTTCGGTTTGGTTTTGGTTTAATTCCATGTTGATCCTATAAGGATCACATGGACAATGGAGAGACAAAGTTGAGAGGGTATTGTCACTATTAGTAAGTCCAGGCTAGAAGGTCACTGTGATGCTGCCGCAATTGCTGTCCATGGCCGTTGTGTATTAGGATTCCACTTATGCTGTATCAGGAAGTCATTCTAAGCCTATCTTAGTGAACCAAGTGCTTAGCAAAGGTACTCCTTTGTTACTACAGTTGTGCTGAAGAGGACTTTAGGAGGCTCAGCATTTTGTGTTTGTTTCCCTAATTCTATGGTATTTTTTATCTGTCTGGCAGAGATCTTGTACAACCAGATAAACCTGCAAGTCCCAAGTTTATAGTGACGCTGGATGGTGTCCCCAGCCCCCCAGGATACATGTCAGATCAAGAGGAGGAGATGTGCTTTGAAGGAATGAAACCCGTAAACCAAACTTCAGCCTCAAACAAGGGACTCAGAGGTCTCCTCCACCCACAGCAGTTGCATTTGATGAGCAGGCAGCTTGAGGACCCAGATGGTAGCTTTTCCAACGGTGTGTTGAGAGCTCAGACTTTGTCTTCTCAGCCCACTGTCATTGAGAACGGAGTCTTGGCCTGTGATATCTTGAGTGAATATTGTTTTGAGGCCTCACTTATATTTCTGTTCAGTAGCCTGTTTTCTTCTGTCATACAAAACCACCAGCTCAATTTCATACTCCCTCTGTGCTTGTTTCATGGGGTATTCTGTGATGCTAGTGATAAAATGAAGTCCAGTCAGTGTGATCTTAAATACCTTTTTATTATAATTGCTGAAGGATGAGCTATCATTCTTGATGCATTTACCAGCAACAATCTCTCATAGTTAACTTGAGAGAAAGATGGATTTTGATTTTGGTGTTTCCTTGGAAGGGATTTCTTACCTAATCTGGCAGGACACTTTTGAAGTATCAGAAAGACCTTATGTTGCCATTGATCCTGGATAGTACTCAGAGGAACTCAGTTCAGATGGTGCCTACCTTAGGAGCCTATTGTGTTTCCACTGCTCCTCACCTCACAGACACCAGTGCTGACATCACACCACTAGTCCTTTACCTTCATTTTTTTTCTTTTGATTTATATTTATGTGAGCATTTTGCCTGCATGTATGAATGTGCAGCAGTACATGCATGCCTGCTACTGTGTCAGATCCTCTGGAAATAGTTACATGCAGCTATGAGCTACCACAGGGGTGCTGGGAAATGAACTTGGGTCCTCTACAAGAGCAGCCAGTGCTCTTAGCCAGTGAGCGATCTCTCCAGCCCCCGCCAATACTTTTCATTCCTGATTTAGATTGACCACATCTTAAGCAGCAGAGTTAATAACTCTTAAAAATGAACAGATTCAAGTTAAAAAAACAGTAAATTTACAAGTGTTTCCCAAGTAATCATTTTCTTTGTAGAGATATAAAAAAAATACATTGATAAATTTTTCTTCATCCACTAAAAATATGGTAAACTAGAACAGATGAGTCTGTGAGCAAGGAACATTTGTAAGAGGCTATTCCTGCTTTAAGTCTATCCTGGGGGTATAGTCTTGGTGTGGAGTGAGTTGTAGTTGTGACCTCAGGTAAAGCAAAATCTGAAAGGTAAGAACTACAATAGGCAGTACCCGTTCCTTGACACTGCATGCTTGGTCTAACATTGGGAGGCTTGGTGTTCTGCTCTGTTGTCAATCTGGTAGCTTCGCACTTAGCTCTGTTAAGACCCATTTTCATTTAAAGGTGAGTTTCCATGCTTGGGCTTGTTGGTATATGGGAAGCAGCAGTGACTGGGTACCATGCCAGTCATGGGTTTGCCTATTTTGTGTGGCCATTGTGGATGAGTAGAGTGCTTCCTTTGCCACTGTGAACTCTTCAGTTAAGTGTGGGAATGAAGCTCTAGCAGTGAGAACATGCTGCTATTGAGACTCATACACATCCTGGAAGGTATGTCTTCACCTAATGCAAGCAGGGAGTTGAAGTTTCTCTTTGGGCTGATTATTTGGGTGGAGGTGTTTGAGGGTGCTAACCAACCGCACCATCTATGTTAACACACCTCCACTGAACATCATATGGCAGCATGTTACAGTTGCCTCTGGAAATTTATATTTGAAGTTTTATCATATATGAAGTAAAATGTCAGCATAGTAAAACAAGAGCCAAGACTTATATATAGTTTCATTTTTTTTATCACTAATAGAAAGTTGCCTTGTAACATATTTTACTATTATTATTATTATTATTATTTTGAGCAGCTACTTCATTTTTTCTGGCTGCATTGCTCTTTGGATCTAGTCTTCCTTTGTTCTAAGTCATCATGTCTTATATATGCAGCAGTGTGGGGCAGTTTCCTTTGTAGTGATGGGACAAAGCTCATCTAAAAGTGAGCGAGGTTCCCTTCCCAATGCTGTTGGATTTTCTTTAGAAATTCTTTTATATCTTATGTCTAAAATAAGTTACTTTCTGTTTTTGTTATTTTGTTGCATGGGAGAGCAAGCCCAGGGTCTTATGGATGCAGAGTAAGCATTTACTGCTGGACTGACTCCCAGTCCTGCTCTTTTTAAAGTAGTATAGAGGCCGGGCAGTGGTGGTGCACACCTTTAATCCCAGCACTTGGGGGGCAGAAGCAGATGGATTTCTGAGTTCGAGGCTAGCCTGGTCTACACAGAGTGAGTTCCAGGACAGCCAGGACTACACAGAGAAACCCTGTCTTGAAAAAACAAAACAAGACAAAAAAAAGTAGTATAGAAATTTGTATCAGGCGTATCATGGTCATTACTGAGGCTCTTGTCTGCACCACATGGTCCTCTTTGTGCCAAGTTTTCCTGTAGGGAGGGCAGACATTGGGTCACTAGAGCAAAAATATTGCCTTTTTTATATAATCTGATTCTGAATAAGGTGAGTTTCAGAGATGTAAGATTTTTGCTCAGATCTTACCTACCAGAGCTTGGACACACCCTGCTGCTGTATAGCCAAGTGAGAGTTGGCTTCATAAACAGTAAAACCTAACAGTGATGTCTCAGATCAGAAGGTAGTGGATTATGGCCTTCATGTATAAGTTTATTTGGCATCCTAAATTAGTTTCATATACACATCATAGGAAAAGTTAGAGGTCCCATTCTCCTGCCACAGTGAGGCTTATTTCCAGACTATCGTCCTAGTCTGTCTACTTCTGCCGCATAGCATCTTTCACTCAGCCAGACTTCAGACTAGCTGTTACAAGACCTTCTCTATTCTACCCCCATCCCCAAGCCCATAGGCAGTGTCATTTGCTGGCTCAGCTTATGTAAAGCTGTTTTTCCCTTAGATATCAAGGTGATTTTAGTGTCCAGACCTTTACTGACTATATATACTTCAATGACTTGGAATAATTTCTTATTTGGACACTTGTCATTTGGCTAGAATATGAAAATTATTCACATTCCTTATCAGCTTGTTTTCAGCTTCATTTTTATCTTTCACTTTTGTATTTCAGTTCTGAAGTGAGACTGAAATTTACTTACAGCTTTATGACAACTCTGGTCTTCTTTCTGCTAGCCTTTAGGTTCCATTACTAGGATTGGCCATATCGTTTGGTATTATTTTGCAAGGCTACAAACATTAAAGAATATGAAATTTTGAGATTGGGGTTTGGGGCAGATTTATTGCATAGACCTTGTACTGAAAGCCTAATGAACAAAATGATCTTAATTCCTCTTTGAAGCTGAGATGACTGACCTGAGTGTGGCACAGAAACCAGAAAAACTTTTGGAGCGCTGCAAGTACTGGCCTGCTTGTAAAAATGGGGATGAGTGTGTATACCATCATCCCATTTCACCTTGCAAGTGAGTAATAATATCCAATGGTTATTTCCATAGTAATCTCTACATCCTACAATCTCTCCTTGCACCTCTGTAGAGAGGTTTTATCAGTAGACACGATACTTGATACATATCATAACCATCCCTGGAGCTTTGTGTGTTTGGTACCTATGATCCTGAAATGTCTGGGTCCCTTGCTACATCAAGTGTAACTATACAGTTAGTATATATTTGTTCACAGATATCTATTTTATTTAGATTGGGAATAAATTGAGTTATGTGAGTAATGAAAAAAATATTCTAGATGTGGATTAGTTTTCCTTACCAACTGTTTGATTTAATGCATTTTGTTTTGTTGGCCCTATGACTGGACTGTGTCCATGTTTTCACTGTAAGTACATGTAGTAGCATAATTCAGTATGTAAAGACTAAGTATGAATCTTACAGTACAGTGCCTTTATCATGAAATGTGCTCACTGATTTAAAATTTACTTAAGAGAGATGGGTCACACTGGTTAAGATCACTGTCTGCTTTTCCAGGGGACTGAGGTACAATTCCCATTACCCACATCACAGCTCATACAGTTGTCTGACTCCAATTCCAGGGAATCTGACATCCTGACACAGACTTACATGTAGACAAAATATCAATGCACATAAAAATTTTAAAAAATTATAAAAGGAAAAGAAGTGAAATCTAGGTTTTGACATTCTGTTAAAGTAGAATGACTCAAAATCTATTTTATAGTGTCTTGCCTTGAACTGTATCATAATCGACTTCCTCCAGATCTGAAATACACTTGTGTTGTTTTGGTATTTAGTATCATTTAACAAAGTACTAGCTGCCCCTGACCTACTCCTCATCCCCACCACAGAGTATTGAAGCCAGAGCTTCCTGTCTATCAGGGAAGTACTCCATGGAGCAATGTTCCTAGTCCATTATTACTGTTTGTGTATGTGAGACAGGAAGACTAGATGTCACATGTGTGCAGCTGCCTCCAGAGGCCAGAAGAGGGCATTGAATCCCCAAAGTACAGGCAGTAGCAGCCACCCAGTGTTGGTTCTGGGACCTGAACTCAGGTCTTCTAGAAGAGCAGCAGGTGCTCGTAAAACCTGAGCTATCTTTCCAGCTGTGCATGGTGTTTGTGAAGTCCCTCTAAAAAGAAAAAAAAATAAAACCAAAACCAACCAAAACCCTAGTCATTGAGATATTAAATATAAATAATTGTTTTTGTTTTATAGAGCCTTTCCCAACTGTAAATTTGCTGAGAAATGTTTGTTTGTGCATCCAAATTGTAAATATGACACAAAGTGTACTAAAGCAGATTGTCCCTTCACTCACATGAGTAGAAGAGCCCCGATACTGACTCCAAAACCAGGTTAGTAACTTTGTGCAATGATAGTTGTGTCAAAAAGTAGAAAATGACATTTTCTGGCTCTAAGTGATAGGAAACAACAAAAGAATAGTTTTAGAAATGATTTTAGTATTTAAAGAACACATCTGCCTTTCTTACAGAACTCTGCTATATTTTATCTTGACTGATAAAACTTGTTCTAAATTAAACAATTCTAACCTTACCTGTAGACTGCATTAAAAGATGATGTTGCCAAAATAGATTTGAGCATTGTTCATTCTGATTGCCAGTGTCGTCACCAGCACCGTCTTCTAATGGCCAGCTCTGCCGTTACTTCCCTGCTTGTAAGAAAATGGAATGTCCCTTCTACCACCCAAAAGTAAGAACTTTTATTTTCTAAAAAATGGTTTTAGTGGTAATCTCTCATTCTGAAGTTTGGGTTTCTTTTTTGTGCACGTTTTATTTTAAATTATGTGTATGTCAGGCTTTGTTTGTATTTTCTAAGGTTTTCAGTGGTGTTACTGTAGAGCGTTGGTGTTAGAGTGAGGTGCTCACCCTCATCTCACATGCGCAGTTTCTGTATTAGCTTGAAGATTTTAAGTTTTGCTCCTCTCGTTTCTGTTCAGCACTGTAGGTTTAATACTCAGTGTACAAGACCTGACTGCACATTTTATCATCCCACCATTACTGTGCCACCAAGACATGCCTTGAAATGGATTCGACCTCAAACCAGGTGAGGATTTAAATTTTTAAAACTCTGATGTCACTTAGAATTACATCTTACTGTCTACGTTCTTCAGTTGTATAAGCACATAAATCTGAGGGACATTGAATTTTATTTCTTCCCCTGTTCCTTTAAAATTTATTTTAAAAGAATTCCTTAGCAAAAATGATTTACTACACGAACCAAATTTATCCAGTGATGACTTTTTTTTTAGTCTACATCATCTCCAGATGGGTTCTGTTTTTGTGGCGCTAATTATTGAATCCAGAGTCTAATGCGTACTAGGCAGCCAGTGAGTTCCACCCTTCAGCCTTTCTAAAACTTGTGAGCATACACAGTAAAGATGCAACACCAAGGCCAGCATATGGTCTGTGTGGATATTCTACACACTGAGCAGCAGTCTCAGGGTAGGGCTGCTTGGTCTCTAAAGTGCTTATTACCTCACAAGCTTGACAATCTGAAATTTGATTCCCAAAATCCATGTAAAAATGTGGGACATCTTAGTATGTAGAGCTGGGAAGGCGGTCCAGCCTACTTGATGGGTTCCAGGCCATTGAGAGTCCCTAAATTTGAAGGGGTGTAGGTAGTGTGACATTTGAGGTTGACCTCTGGGTTCCACATGTGTGCTCACACATACATTAAAAAAAATAAAAGGAATCCCAAGTCAGTTTCCTTAGACTGAAGTTTCATAATATTTACTGTGGCCTAGAAGTTAAATTGCATAATTGAATTATTTAAAGACAAAACTTCTTAGCTAATGTATATGGTATTTATATGCAAAGCAGTTAATTTATAAATTTTGGTTTTATTCAGTGAGTGATGCCCTAGTCCTACCTGGCAGAAGATCCTGCAGTTTGAAAGCTTCCGTCTTCTGATGAGAGATGTTCTACAGAACTTGTCACATCTTTGAAATTTAGAATATATTGCTTTCATAATATGAATTTTACAAGTGTCTAATTTTTCAAGTTTGTAAGTTTATTAAGTGGTTTCAACATTTTTTGTTTGTTCATTTTGTCTATGAAAAAGACAGTTTAAAGAAAAGCCAAATTCTATTAAAACATTTGCGGCATGTTTGTACATTGCTGTTTAATACCATTTTTGGTAATGGTACTTGCAGCTTAGGGCTGTAGTGCTGTGGGAAGGCCAGTGTCCTCAGCAGAAGTACTTTTTACTTTTCCCAAAGGCAATGCAGTGTCTTAACCCAGTGTGGTAACGGTGGCCAGACTTTGAAACTGAGGCAGCTTTGGAACAACTAGTTTAAATTTCTTTTTTTAATGTCTAAATCAATTTGCTCTGAGAAGCATAACACAGACTTTTATTTTGAGTGCTGCTTTGGTAGAGTGGACTGAGGTCCCGTGCCTTTCTGAAAGTCAGTAGAGACATGGTCATAAAGGGTAAACATAGTTGGAATGACAATGCAAAAATATATGGACAGGTCTTTGAAATGCTCCCATTTACTATTAGCTTATCATTTTTAAGTAATTTTGGAGGGACTACATTATCACAAAATTATACAAAAATTTTTACAGGCATATGTACAGAAAGTATCAGAAAACAGACTTTGAACTCACAAGAATATAAATATACGTATATATTCCCATATTCTGAAAAATATTGTCAGAAATAACTCCACAGAAAATATACTTATGTTATTACTAAAGATCATTCTTGAAATGTAGAAGTTGAGATTTAAGTGGTATATTTTAAATGACAGAACTATATTGCAGAGATAGGAAGGGTAAACTTCACAATAGAATGAAACCTGGCCTACTGTACTATGGAGTTTTATGTGTGGTTTTGAAACTGTTAAGGCAAGATGTGTCATATGTTTTAGAGTTAAATAACAGACAACTGATTTCAAAAACTTGTTTTAAAAATTAAAGTGTAAAAGGTGTTTAGCAAAGGGGATAATAAAAGCTCAAACATTTTGAGGACCAAATTTAACTGTTAAGATACAATAAAGTCACATCTATAAAAGTCTGTGTTTAATAATGTGAAGCCAGCCTTCTACTGTGATCATTGCCTTTCCATTGAAAGATAAAAGCATTAGCTAGTTATTCAACCATTTGATAAGCTGGCCTTGACCATGCTAACCCTAGAGGGTAAAGGTCAGAAACAGCAAAAGAACAAAGGAGACAAGGGCTTAAAGCTGCCTGCTGCACAGGTTCATATGAAATGGCAATTCTTCATTCAGTTAGTACACTGAATTTAAGGTGTTCATTCTAGCTGTGCTTCTCAGCTAAAGCATTTTGTTTAAAGTCATGAGAATTTCTGGAACTAAGCCTTTAATTACCACTTTATAAAAAATAAGTGTAGATGTCTTCTCATAATTGTCTAGTAAAGGACCAGAAACAGGGAACAAGGAAGGACTTAGATGGTTTAGTTTTTTTATAAGGAAATGACATGTGACAATCTAATTGTCTTCTGTTATTGAACAGTGACTAGAAACACATTTTAAAAGGTTTGTTTTTTTCATGTATTGCAGGCTGGCCTCAAATTAACTAGGTAGCTAAGAATGATTTTGGATTTTTGATTCAGTGTTTGCACCTGGGATTGTAGGCATGCCTCACTTATATGTAGTGCTAGAGGTTGAATCCAGGGCTTTACAAATACAAGGTAAGCACTGAGCTGTATGTGCCCTAGCCCTACATTTAAATGGGTTATTGTTTAATCCTACAAGTTATAGACAAGCTTACTCTAACCCTAAAGCAATTACTGACTACATGTTTTAAATGAAACACTCGTAAGGAGTCACCCAGAGAAGAAGTAGGCATGATGGCTGGTAATGCAGAGCACTGGAATGGACTGTGTGCTTTGGCATGCATTTACATAGGAAACAAGTGAGACCACAGTAGCTAGTGGTAGTCTTGGACTATTAATTCATACACTGCAGACACACACCATAATTTTCTGGGTTTAAAAACTAAAGGGCAGGTTCTCTGATTCATTATCTTTTTCAGTTAGTGGCCATATGATGACTATTTAAAAGTTAGCCTGACCCGTCTTTAGTCACAGAACTGACCATTGCAGTGACAAAGACTTGACTTACCAGGCTGGCCACTCTGAAGGACAAAAATAGTGGAAGCAGTTCTTACTTTATCGTTTACTTGCTTAACATTACAGACTTTTACAGAATGAAAAATATTCTGTAAGCAAAAGCTGGCAAACTGTCCAGAGGGGGGAAAAACCTTAGAACTATATACCATGCTTAAATTTGAAGTATTTTCCTTTTTATAGGAATTCTTTAATTTATTGCCTAACATTTCATGTAATACCAGTGCATTCTAAAACCTGGTCCAGTTTAAACGGACCATTCATTATGAGCATTATCTTAGGCTTTAAGTTTCTTACAATCTCCTCATCAGCTTTAGAACCGACCATGCTCCAAGCATTGCTGAGATAAAACTTGTTTGATGCGATGTGTTCATTTCTGGTTTTTAATAGTCACAATATTTTTAGCCATAGAAAACATATCAAACCACACAGGGTTCCAGAAGCCTGAGGGGTGGAGTCTAATGCTACAACAATAACTCACACAGTAAAACAAAAGTGGAAACAACCAATAGAGCATCCTCAGTGTCTTCACACGTAGAAAAATAAATTTTTATGCAGCAGTCTACTGGACTTTTCATCTTGAGGAAACTTTAGTGAGGCTAAACAGCAAAGTCTTAGGAAGTCCCAGTCTTTGGCAGCATCAACGTGGAAAGACTCTGACTGAGTTCTTCAGATGAACCTGGAGTCAGTCATTTTGGAAAAGAGCCTTGTAGAGTGGCATACATCTAATTAAATTATTTTTCTCAATACAAAACTATAAAATTTTATGCTCAGTGTTATTAATATATGAATTTAATGCTTTTGTTTACACAATAAACAAATGTTTATTAGTTAGATCATACTTTTAAATATGCAGTATTTTCTTTCAGTTAAGTGCTCTTGCTATCACAGAACCTCAAGAAAACTTGGAAATGAAGTTCACTGTATCACTTTCCTATTAATGAGGCCATAATTGTGATTGATAATTTTATAGAGATGGCTTCTAAACACAGCTCAAAATGAAAATATAGTAGTTATATACTGCTGATTTTGGATCTGTTCCTTAATCCAGGCTGTAAAGTGTCCTTTGCAGAGGGTACTTTATTAATGAATAGGAAACATTTACCAGGAAAGCTTATTTAAGTTCCCTTAAGAAAAATCTTTGCATTTTGAAAACAGATTAGGGTAATGGTTGGTTATTCCTTTCCTTGTATGAGGGTGAAATATTTCATCAAACAAACCTTAGGAGAGACGTTAGAATGAGATTAAGTTCGTTTTGTTTTTGTTTTAAGACTGCTATACCCTAAAAATCTCCTAGGCAAGTCTGCCAAAATTCCACACTCCTCAATCAGAGGAGGAGGTTGGCTTTTACCAAATACTCAGTCATTTCTTGCAATGTAATTATCTGGCAGTGTGTGTGGACTATGGGTTGGTACATACAGCAAGCGTTTTAAACACTGTCTGCTGCTGTGTGGATGATTCTGCACATCCCTCCCTGTCACAGTCTTCAGTTAGCACCACTTGACCATGCAGTTTGGTTTTGGTTTTTCCAACGTGGAACTGGTCTCTTGAGGTGAGATTTGTTTAGTCTTCTCAGCATCATACCTTTCAGTGAGGCATGTGTACACATTTCCAGACAAACAAACTGCAATCAGAAAAAAAGTGACAAGTTTTATCACATTCTAGATTTTCAGAAGCGTTTGCTAACTACAATAACTCCTTTTGGTGTGTTTGTATGAGGTTAATGGCTTTGAAGTTATTAGTTATCTTCTAATAAATGCTGGCTGTGTTCATTGCTACATCTATATAGTTACCAAGTCTTCACTAGTGACAGGTAATCATGCTCTTCCTGGGCTGACCAAGCACTGACCTGCAGTCATCGCCTCCAGCACTGACAACATGTCGATCACCACTGGTAAATCGAATATTTGTCACATGAGGGGAATGACCCAAGAACCTCTTGTGCTTTGCCTAAAATGGAAACAAAGCTCCCTCAGCAGTGATCTACACAAAGGTTCCAATAACCGTACTTCATCACTAGAGCAAGGATTATTGTAAAGTTTACAGGTCTGCATACAACAAACTAGGTCATTTAGGCAGTCATCTTTTCTTTCTGAAGAATTGGGGGGAGGGTTGGAATCTGTTATTATTATAGATTTGATTCATAAAAGCTCATCCGGACTTCCTATGAGTTTCCAAAGACTATGGGGATGGTTTGGGGTTTTTGTTTTTTTTGTTTTTTTTTTTTCTTTTTTTTTGAGACAAAACATAGGTTATCCTTGAATTTAGAAATCTACCTGCCTGCCTCTGCCCCTCTGCCTCACGTCTGCTGTGCTGGAATCAAAGGTGGATACCACCACACCTAGCCTGACAGACCTGTCACTAGTACATATTACTTTGGCTGTTGAGGAAGTTTGAGGAAACTCTTATAAATAACAATTCCAGCATTTTCATGTTAGAACCACAATGTTCTAAACTATGTGGGGGTGGGGAGGGAGGGAGGTGGACTCATCTAAGATTCAACTAAAGTAATACAAAATGCTACACAGACTTACAAATTTTTCTGGGCATGGAAAGTCATATAATTTAACCATGCCAAAGTCATCTCCTGTCACAAGGCTGATTCCTGAGTGAGACACACAGGCACAGGTGACATCCGCCTTCTCAGCATGTCTGGACCAGATTCCCATAACTTCATCTCCTAGAATACTAGATAGAGGGAAAGCAAATGTACCACAGATAGTTGTTTTTAAGAACTTGTTGAGCCATAGAAACTGATAAAGTGTAGAGTTGAGTCAGAAAGGGTTTCAGAATCAGCATGCCATTAAGAATTCAAGATAGGATAACAAACTCATGTATTTCCTTGTAAAATAAATTCAAATATAGAACTTTCCTACATTGGTTTTGTTTTGTATTTTGAGATGGTCTTGGATATACCATATATCCTTGGGTAGCCTCAATTTCACTATGTAAAAGAAGCCTGCTAGAACCCAAAAGAATTCCCTCTGCCTCTCATATGCTAGGACAAGAATTGAGCCACAATGCCTAAGGCTGTTTTCCTGCTTTCTGTTCAAACATGTGGCCTGTTTGTGCTAGAAAAGCACTCTACTACTGAGCCTCCTCTCTAGCCCACATTTTCCAACTTTCTAACAAACCTCAAGTTACTTGTTTACCTAGTCCAGGTAGCCCATGTGATCCTGTCAATGGCAGCATGATCCACAAGGTGTTTTCCTGAAGGCACTTCATAGACATGCCGTTTATAGCAGCCACTAGAAACCTGTTCTCAAAATGAGAGGAAAAATTTATTAGACAAAGGCAAATCCATTACCAGCAGACACAGTTGTATGTGTCATCATGAGGATGCAAAACCCACAGTAAAACAGGAAAGGAGAGGCAGGTGAGAATAGCAGGTGCAGAATGAGCAGATGCCAAGGTCTAATGCACAATAATAAAGACTAGTTAGTATTTGGGACTCCTACTGAATGATGAGATCCACTTGCACAAAGTCTTTTTTTTTTTTTTTTTTTTTTGAGATAGGGTTTCTCTATATAGCCCTGGCTGTGGCCTCGAACTCAGAAACGCCTGCCTCTGCCTCCCGAATGCTGGAATTAAAGGCGTGCACCACTACGCCCGGCTACAAAGTCTTTTTCAAATGGGCATAATTATATACATAATCTGTAATATGTATATACATAAGTAGTAAAGTTTATTTTCACAAAGAAGGGGATACAGAAAACATAACAGATCTAAGGAGATGAGGTGCTGTAGTGCCAGGGCCTTCAGTGCATTCACTAAGGAAATATACACACTGGATGCAGTACTGGTGTCCTACCTGGAGATGTCTGCTATCTGCAGAGAAGTCCATCTGAATAACAAAGCTTGGAATGTCTTTGCAGTAGCTGATTCTGTTAAGTGTGGGACCCAATGTCAGGTCATAAAAGTCCACTGAGTTCTCACTAGAACCCACCGCCAAATACCGGGAATCTGGGCTAAATCTGAACACGTTAAAAAAAAAAAAAAAAATGTCAGGTCCCATGTAGTCATTTACCTGTTTTTAAGATCAGAGACTTACCCTAACAACTAAAAATCAATTTATGTTTGATAGAACTTTGTTACCTAGAATATAATTGATCAAGCATGCAGATTTTATTTGCCTATTAACATTTTAGTAAAGGCTTTTACATTATATATTAAATATTTCTTCCAATTCTAAGTTTAAAATAACTTGTTTTGATTTCTTTTTGTTATTTTGAGAGTTTCTCTGTGTAATACTTCCTGACTGTCCTGGAACTTGTTTTATAGGCCATGCTAACCTCAAAATTAGAGATCCACCTGTCTCTGCTTCCCAAGTGCAAGGATTAAAGAAAGGTATGCACCACCATGACTAGCTTCAAAATAACTGTAAAAATTAACATTCCAGAATTGCTAAGGTAATATACTTCATAAGACAGAAAAATGTCTTAAAATCAAAACAGCCAGATTAGATCGCTCAGGTTGTTAGGGTGGAATGACAACTTCAAGCTGGAAGAGTATTTGTTAAAATATAAATGTTCTCCCCTATCAGTCATGAGAAGCAGTAGGGGACAAACTCAGTCTTTAAAATGTCCCACGGGTCCTGTTGAGAATAGAGACATTGTAAGGGCAAAGGGAAATCAGTTAAAAGTTTTACATGCTTAAGTTCCTAAGATTTATTTTATAGGAGGACTTTATAGCTGAAAAGACCCATTTTTGAGAGACCTGGACTCAATAACCTTACTAATTTGCACAGTGTTTTGATAGGGTAGCTACTATGGAAATTAGTTTAAGCACTAAGAAACAAAGGATCAAGAAAGGGTTAAAGGCCACAGAGACCATGCAGTACATATGAAGCCTGACAACATGAGTTCAGTCCCTGGGGCATAATGTGGTAAAGAGAGAGAACCAACTTCTCCAAGTTATCCTCTGACTTTAACTTGTGCACCCTGTGGTATGTGCATACCTTAAATGTACATCGTATGTATATACATGCACACACACAATAAATGTAACCTTTCAAAGAAGGCTTGGTTAATTTGAATTCTGGGAAGTAGATATTCAGTGAGTACTGGCTAAAGGAGTGAACCAGGAATGCAGATTCAGGGAAGGCGAGTAAAAGGCAGTCAGGAGAAGCCAATGGGGAGGAAGGCCACAGTTGATCTGTGAACCCTTGCTGAGATTAAGCAAGATTAATTAAACCTTGGTTTTCAGACTTCTTAATGGCTGCTGGATCTCTTGAATCAAACAGCACAAAATAGTTCTCAGCACAACGAGTTTACTACACATGTCTAGTATAGTGAGGCTCATTGGGATTTTTAATTTAGCAAGGAGAATATATAGTCACACCAGCATGCAACTGATACATAGGCACAGGGTATATAGCTCAAGAAATAGAGCATTTGCATCAAAGGCATGAAGCCATAGGTATGATTTCCCCCATATGACAAAAATAAGGTATTAGCCTGTCAGGACTAATCTGGATGTATGGGCAAGTTTTGTAATGTTCATAGTGGTCATTGTAAAAATCAACTAGAAAATCTATTCATCTGTTGACTAACCTGATATCATGGATTGCACATCGCCTGTCTCTCTTCTTTCCCCATATTTTTAGAGAACTCACAAGTAATATAATAAATTCTCCATTTTTCATTCCAATAGCCACCATGTCCCCTTCGGGGCTGTAACACACTGTCCGAGCAGCGTGTCCCAAATTCACTTTGTTTAGCATCTTCTGTATAAGAAGCAAGAGTCACAGGAAACAATTACAATCGAAATCAATCTCCCCAAACCTCCAAATAATACCAAGTTGAAGCTAGCAGTTGAGTATTTCCACTTCTTAAAAACTATAACCTCTCATTAAAGTGTTTGTACCTACTTTATCAGCAATATCCCAGAGTCTCACTGTCCCATCTTCAGCAGCAGAAAGGAAGAAATCTCTGGAAGGATGTGTTGCTAGTCCCCAGATTGGCCCATCCACATGGCCATTAACTAAAATGTTACATGCTGCATTTTTCTCTCCAACTTCAATTATTTCTGAATTCCTTGTCCCAACTAGAATCTTGCCCTGAAATACAAAGGGACCAATACACTTAATTCGATACAACAGTTACATGCTTTGAGCTAATCTAGTTGTAAAGCAAGCATTAGTTCATGCGAACATTTCTATTCCTAGGGCCACACAACTGCAACATTGCTGGGTTACTACATGGTGTAGTCATTGCTAGAGACTACTATGATGCCCTTCCACACTTCAGTATCAGAGTTTTGGCTTTGACTATGACAACTTTGTGACCTCCAGAATGGAAATTAAGTGCACGGAGACACAGGGAGAAAGAACTGGAATTCATCTTTTAGTTAAGTTAGTGAGTTGCTAGGTGTGGTGCCATCCACCCATAATACGAAACCCCGGAAGGCTGAGGAGGGATGATTGCAAATTCCAGGCCAGCGGGGGCTACAGCAGGACTTGTCTCAATAGTAGAAAGTTTAAAGTAAACGTAACTAGGCTTTAAGTATACTGACAGGACAGCACATGCATGTGATTTATAGACATGCAGTGCAAGTGCATGACAGTCTTTATAGAGATGTATGAGGTTTTGTTGCTTTTAAGGGATGCAGAATAGGGGAAATTAAGGAACACTGAAAGGAAAAGTCCTAGGGCATCTGATTTTTTTTCCTTAACTGCAAATCAGGAATTGGATGCACTTAAAAACAAAACAAACCTCTGCCCCAATTCATGAGGAAGACTTCTCTCCTCTCCTCCCCGTCCTTATATTTATTTTCATTTGGGTGAGGGGAGAGGTTGAAACAGGGTTTCTATGTTCCCCTGGCTGTCCTGGAATTCACTCTAGCTCAGGCTGACATCAGACTCAGAGATCTGCCTGCCTCTGCCTCCTGAGTGCTGGGATTCAAAGTGGTGCCCAGCTTCTAAGACTTTCTAAAAAACAATAATCCTTTTCTGAGAGACAGCTGAACAGCTGAGTATGGAGTGCACATCTTTAATCCCAGCACCCAGGAAGCTAAGGCAAGATGAAAGTGGGTTCTCTTTGAGTTTAATCTCTTCAGTATTCATCCCTCACCCACTAACATAAACAATGCCTCTCACAGTCACTTTTAAAATGTAGGATAAATAAACTATGTCATTTTAAAACCTTTAAATTTTTAATTTTAAAACTGCTTAGGGAGTAGGTGGGTAGGGGAGCAGGACTTTTGGGACAGCATTTGAAATGTAAATGAAGGAAATATCTAATAAAAAATTGAAAAAAAAAAACTGCTTAAGCTGCTAGAGAGATGGTTGAGCACTTTAGAGCAGTTGCTGCTCTTACAGAGGACCACAGCTCACAACCAGACATTTCCTGCATTGCACCTCAAGCTCCTGGTCATACATGAATGGGGATCTCTAAGGAAAGAATTCCTCAGACTAAGCCAGTAGCACCATGGAAATCTGCTGTTGCTGGAGATACATGGAAAGAGCTGCTCTTAAATTTTTTTTTTTTTCCTTTTTGGTTTTTTTCAAGACAGGGTTTCTCTGTGTAGCCCTGGCTGTCCTGAAACTCACTTTGTAGACCAGGCTGGCCTCAAACTCAGAAATCCGCCTGCCTCTGCCTCCCGAGTGCTGGGATTAAAGGTGTGAGCCACCACGCCGGGCTAGAGCTGCTCTAATTAAAAGTGAGTAATTTAAAAAAAAAAAAAAAAAAAAAAAGGCTGTGGGACTCAGATGCCTGCCATTGAATCCCCTTGTCCTAACTGGACTATTTTGTTGGGCCTCAGTGGAAGAGGATGTGCTTAGACCTATGGCAGTTGTATGTCCAGGGCACCCAAGGGGCTTTCCCTTTTCTGAGGAAAAGCGGAGCAGGTACTGAGGGTAAGGATTTGTAGAGGTGGGACTGGGAGGAGAGGAGGGATGGGGAGAAGGTCAGGGTGTAAAGTGAGTAAATAGTCAATAGCGAGGACTGTCAACCCTATCTTACCATGGTTCAACCAGCAGATTCAAGACAATACAGAGGTTTTAAGTACTGTTTAGACACAAGTTTTCTGTATCAGTGAACAGCAAATAGCAGTACCACTATGTATCACTAAGTATTGCTTATTAAGCAAAGCGCAGGGATCACAGCTGCTCTCTATTTTCTGCTGCATCACACTGGCTCAAGGAACACCTTACTTTGCCTCTGCACACAGACCGAACACAATCTGTGACTTGTCCTGTCTCAAGCCTGAAGGCCCGGCAACGCCTCAGTTCCTGATCCCACAGTTTAACTGCGCCTCCTTCCTTTGACCTAGGTATATAAAAACAAAACCCAAGTAAGTATTTATAATTGACTAGTACAATAATTTTTATTATAAACACTTAGTTGTCAGGAGTATTTTAAATACCTTATTTATAACTTTCAGTATTCTAAATTTTCAGGGAATTTACAGATACATACTGTATTTCAATCAATCTATATATATATGTATATATCTTCAGTTAATTTTATTTTGTGAAATAAAATTTTCTTCTGACACAAACATAATTTTATTTGGCCCATGATATATCACAATACACTTTTCATTATAGCTCTCCACTAAGAAAATCCGCATTTTAAAAATAATTGTGTGCATGTGTACATACCATGGGGTGATATGGAGGTCAGAGGACAACTCTGGAATCTGTTGTCCCCTTTTACCTCTTCATGTGGGGATTAAACTCGTCCCCAGGAATGCATGGTAAACATCTAAACCCACTAAGCTATCATACCAGCCCAACAAAACCATTTTTAACATTAGAAAAATAACTAAAATACAAAGCAAAAAGAGGATTATAGATGCTGTGCCACAGAATTTACCTTTAAGGGCCAAAAGGACATCACACTTCTACAATCACTAAGATCCGCTGCTGAGAGTGTAGCAGGCAGTTAGTGAGTGGAGGTGCGGAATGAGGCTGTGTGCAGTGGGAGACACTTGGCTCTTGAGTACTAAAGAAAGGGTGAAGTAGAGCGACTCACAGAGTTTCTCTCGAAAGAACTGAAAAATAATTCAGTTTGCTGTAGTTGGAGAGAACAGCTTCCTATGAAGGAAACCGCCTCCTGCTCAGTAGAGAACTGGGCTCCGACCTGCGGGAGAGACTGCACTTCACAGTTGCTGTGTCATTTCTACTCTGCAGGTGACTACACTGGTAGCAAATGGATTTTATCTTTTTCGAGGAAGGAGCACAGGGTCTGAGGCAGTCACACTATGTGACTGTGGCACCATTTGTGTAGACGGGCTGGCCTAGAACTCACAGAGATCGCCTGCCACTGCTTCCTAGGTGCACCGCCACACCCAGCCTTAATTTGACTTTTGACAGATTTTTAAATTATGTGCACACATGTCTGTGTGTGTGTGTGTGTGTGGGGGGTCTGTGCATGTATGAGTGTAGGTGCCCTCTGAGTTATAGGCAGTTCTGAGCTGCCAACCTGAGTGCTGGGAACTGAACTCAGGTCCTCTTCAAGAGGAGTCCATGCTAATAACTGCTGAGCTATCTCTCCAGACTCTCAATTCCTTTCCTTTCCTTTCCTTTCCTTTCCTTTCCTTTCCTTTCCTTTCCTTTCCTTTCCTTTCCTTTCCTTTCCTTTCCTTTCCTTTCCTTTCCTTTC
>NC_034596.1:93294805-93296540 GCF_900095145.1 Mus pahari
GTATGTGTGTGTGTGTGTGTGTGTGTGTTTTGGTGTGTGGTCACAGGTCAGTGTGCACCTCCATCACCTCCAGGTGTCAGGCTTCCCTTTTCACCATGTTTTAGACATCTTTCTTTGCAGATGATCCAAATGATCGTCTGGCTGGGCCTCTCCCATGGGACAGTGTTGGGATTACAAATGCTTGTGCTACTTTGTTTGGCTTTTCCAGATTTTTTGGGTCCTAGGGTTGACCTTCAGGTCATCAGGCACATAGAGCAAGCACTTTTACTCCCTGAGCCCTCACCTCAGCCTACAAATCAGTTTTAAGTATCTGGTTAGTGTAGGTACTTGAAAGTGACTTCAAGGTCTCTCCTCACATTTCTGTTTGAGGACTTAGAAGAACGATTTCCCAATGCCTTCTTCAGCACTCTCTTACTCTTTGCTCATAGCTACAGAAGCCTTACAGTAGGGAGATAACAGGGGATCAAGATGCAACCTGGGTTCTATAGTAAAGGGTTCCCTTCATGTTCTGTCAGCAATACTGATGCAAGCAAACATGGATTTGGGACACCATTCTTTGTTTGTTTGTTTGTTTGTTTTTTCGAGACAGGGTTTCTCTGTGTAGCCCTGGCTGTCCTGGAACTCACTCTGTAGACCAGGCTGACCTCAAACTCAGAAATCTGCCTGCCTCTGCCTCCCGAGTGCTGGAATTAAAGGCGTGCGCCACCATGTCCGACTGGGACACCATTGTTAATCAGAGGGACAACTGCATACGCCTGTCTCAGACAAGTAGAACTCTGGCTGCAGTTCAGGTGTATGTAAAATGTCCAATAGTGGGCTGGCAAGATGATACAGTGGGCACAGATACTCTAAGCCTGATGATCTGAGTTTGACCTCTGGAATGAATGCACACAGTGACGGAGAGAACCATTCCCACTGATTGTCCTCTGATTTCTATACATGGGCTGGGGCAAGTACCTTTCTCCATCCCTTTCCACACAATAAATTTAAAAAATAAATGAAAAATAAAATCAGAAAAGTGAATTAAGGTAAGAATTCAGAGAATCCAAAGAATCTACATAGATAACAATGAAGGAGAAGTACATGAGTAATTTATTCTGCACAGCCTAGAAGGAAGAGCCTCCAATACCTCACTAAGCCTTGGGAAGACAGTGAATGTGTAAACAGTCAGCTAGGATATGAAAAGGGACTCACGGCCTTTCCTTGCCACCGGTCACAATCAGTCCATCTCGCAGGGTGGTGTACATGGCAAATACAGGCCCATTGTGCGCTTTAGCCACCACTCTGCACAATATGTGATCTTTCCACACACAGACATCACCACTGATGGTACCTGTAAACGTCAAGTTATTCTGAAAAGGAGTGGGGAAGGGGGAGACAAACTCATCAAAAGTTCAAAGAGAGGTCGCACAGATGTCATCCTCTATGTGGGTGGAATGCTAGTTCACCTGTTTTGACAAAGCACATGCAAAGGGTTGTGGGAGACACTGGACCCAGGGCAGGAGGCTGAAATGAGGCTTAGCTCCGGGAGGCTCTTCCCTTTCTCAAGTCTGTCCTTTAGTAGTGAGATTAGCTTGGATAAATCTCTCCTAAAATACTGTAGTTCTGGCTTGCACTGCTCTTTCCATAGATGGGGCAGTTAGAAATAGGGATGAAAATAATGTGAGCTTGGTAAGGACTTTCTTTCTTTCTTTCTTTCTTTCTTTCTTTCTTTCTTTCTTTCTTTCTTTCTTTC
>NC_034596.1:93296625-93304432 GCF_900095145.1 Mus pahari
TCTTTCTTTCTTTCTTTCTTTCCTTCCTTCCTTCCTTCCTTCCTTCCTTCCTTCCTTCCTTCCTTCCTTCCTTCCTTCCTTAAGATTTGATTTATGTGAGTACACTGTAGCTGACTTCAGACACACCAGAAGAGGGCATCAGATCCCATTACAGATGGTTATGAGTTACCATGTGGTAACTGGGAATTGAACTCAGGACCTTTGGAAGAGCAATCAGTGCTCTTAACCACTGAGCCATCTCTCTCTGGCGCGCACACACACACACACACACACACACACACACACCCTTTATTTAAGGATTTTCTTTATAGAAAGGAAATCTACCTACAGCAAAGTTAGAGACCTCACTAAGTCCTGCAGATGTAGGCAGTCAATCACTACTTGGTGCCTCGCTACAGTTAGAATGTGCTTCAGCTGTGAACACCAGCATTCTTCCTCCTTTTCTCATCACATGGCTCCTCGTAAGTATGTCTGCAGGTTACGTTTTCATGTGTAGTTACAGCAGTTGAGAAATGCTGAACACAGACTTATCTTGTGAGGAGACATTCTGTCCATACTGCTGCCTCACATATTAAAAAGCCACCCCCCCATATTAGCTGTCAAGCTTGTTTGCTTATTTATTTTGACCAAAAATAATGGACACTTGGCTACATAGTAATTTTATAAATGAAGAAAGTTCATCTGCATGGGAAGATCAAATGCCAGGGTCATTCCAACCTGGGATTTTTTTTTTCCTGGAAACAAGTGATTGCTCTTATATTAAAAATATACAAGAGGTTCCATTTGTTTGATATTGATAGTTTTTTAAAAATTGTGTCCAACTGTTCTAACCTTGTAACTTCCTTTCTTAAAATATATATTGCCCACATATTTTTTAAAAGTCCATTTAGTTTTCTGTGGAACCAAAGAGTTTGAAAAGCCTAGCCAGGGCAGGGTATTAAAGGAGAGAGATGCGATTATAAACTGCAGACACAGGTAGATGGAATGACAGAAAGTAAGAGGCTCTTGACTACTCCACTAAGGGCAGGGACTGTGCTCTGTGCTCCCCTGAATCAGACAGTGGCTCAGAGCACTTCCAACCACAAGGTGAACAGGTCCCAGTGACAGAGCAGAGGACACATTACATCTAAATCTGTCCTGAAACCACCTGGATGTGGGCTCCTTTTCCCATAACACACATGAGGTGCTGGAGGAAGCACTAGGAGGCTCAGCTTTGTCACTTGCAGAGGTGACAAGCACACAGCCAATGAAGCCTTGGAGAATAGAAATGATCCAAGGATGCAAACACTGCGCAGAAATGACCTCATTCACTTTCTGCCACACCTTAATGGTTAAAAGGATCAGACTTTTAAAAGATGATTTATGTCCTTGACTGGGACTTGTAATGACTGTCGGGTTACAGTTCCCAGTCAGTATTCATGCTGCTTATGAATATACAGCAAGACAAATTCAAGATCACACCATCACACAGCACTTTAACAGACATACTGCACCAAATGCAACAGCAAGCATCGTCTGCATCCGGGCATCCTCCAGGGTGCTCAGAAGCCCCTTTTTGCTGAGAAGAGCCCTTCCTGCCAGGGTCCAGAACTTCACGTGCTTTATACCCACAGAGACAAACTGGGTATCTGAATCTGGTCGAAATTCTGCTACAAAAATACGTTGGTTGTGCCCACCTCTGCTGGCAATTTTGGCCCCTGGTACAAAAGACACAACAAAATTTTCCAGGTTAGTATAAGAAGCAAGCTAATTAACAGACTTAATAATTTCCTCAAATTGCATAGTTTAAAACAATTATTTAACAATCACATGACCTGTAATCACAGTACATACATGTTCATAGTGATATATTTTATGATAAAACACATAGTGTGCTATGTGTTTTATAGGACTATAACAAAAATGGTTTCAATCACCAACTTAAGACAAATATATATTGCCTAATATTCTTGTGGTTTGTTGTTGTTGTTGTTTTTAATTACGTAAGTGAAAAGCAGCCTACCTTCCTGCCATCTCCAAATGGTTACAGTATGCTCTGGGTCTAGCCCTACAGACAGCAGCAGCTTCCCAGTAGCACTGAAGCTGACAGAACACACACCCTTTGAATGGGAGCATCTTAGTATAGACAACGTCTGCTTGTTCACTGCATCCCAGATGTGCACAGATGGGGCTGTAGCTGCACAAAGATAAAATCCAAGAGTTACAACCATCTCTACATTTCCACTTCTGAACCCAGCATACACCCACCTCAGAATATGGAGACAGTTATGTGCTTAAAGGGATGTAGTTTATAATAGCTCAAGACTGAAGCTAAATTTAAAAAAAGGAAATAAAAAGAAAAGGAAAGGGAAAAATACAGAATCCTTCAGGATACATTATAAATGGCACTCTCAAGAAAAGAGCATTTAGAGAAAGAAAACAGGCAATATTCAGAACTTGTCAAAGCAAGCTGTGTGCATAAGTACAGGAGGCAGAGGTCAGTGGGAGACCACAGGCTTAGTAATGCAAGGCTCTGGAGTGGGGAAATTCAGTTTTACACTTTCAGTCTTCATAGAGGTGCTATGGAAACTACACACACTTAACACAATGCACATGATGCATACAAGTAAACAACACTGATATCGTGGGAAAGCAATGCAAGGTACACACAACCAACAGGCAGCGAATGGCAGACCAGATGAACACATCATGTCCATGGGAAATTTAACTACATAGATGGGAATCTGGGAAAAGGCTACACACACTTGAAAATAAAGACTTTTAAAACACTACACCATGGATAGATAACACTGATACTCTTAAAGGGGTGTGCCTTATCTGCGGCTCTTTAAGTCCCTCTGCACCTCTTCCTGCCCTTCCTGGGAAATGAGCCAAGGGCTTCATGCTTGCTGAGTAAGTGCTCACTACTGAACTCCATCTCTGCCTGCTTTTCTTATTTTCTAAACTAAAATGTCATAGTTTAGTTTTGTATTAACTTCTTTTCAATGTATACCCTAAAAATTAAGTTAATTCAGCAGCTAATTCAGACTCAGGATATAAGCCCTCTTATGAAAACACTCGACATACTAAAGTCATTTGCTCAAATTATAAACTGTGAAGATGGAAAAACATTACAGAAGATAAGCTTCCTGGAATTATTTTATACAGGAGGAAATTCTGGTCTTAAAAAAATAAATTCTGATAAATTTGGACATTTTACACCATGATAAATCTAAGAACCCTTCAAATAAAGCAGTTAAATGAGAGAGATGAAGCTTTTGTTCAGTTTATCCAACTGTAAAACATGGATATATAAAATAAATAAATAAATAATAAAATGATTACTTATATGTGAAAACTCTGGGGACTGGAATTTATGTAAGTTGGTAGAGTGCTTGCCTAGTATGCATAAAGCATAGATTCTGACTCCCAGGTGTGCTGGCATACTTCTTTCTATATTTGGAGGACTCAGAAGGTGTGGACAAGAGAATGAGAGATCCAAAGTCATCCTCTTATGTATAGGGAATATCAGCTCTTGTCTTAAAAAAGCGGGGGAGGGAAAAATTATCAAAATTATTTGAGCATTAAACTGAATCCCTCATTCATTAAAAGTCAAAGCATAAGGCAGTGAGCAAGCCTGCAAGACAGTTCAGCAGGAAAATGTGCCTGCCACACCACAGAGCCAAGGTAGATGAAAAGGGAGCACAACTCCCCCATGTTGTCTTCTGACCTCTGCATGCATGCCAGGACACAAGTATACATCCAAACAAACATAAATGTAATTTTTAAATTTAAAAGTGAAATTACAGTACAAATTGATAAGAAATATAAAATGGCTTAAATTAAAAGTACAAATGCAGTAACTGCTATTATAATAGTATAGTTTTCTGAAAATGATAAACATTAAACATTTGTATGTCTGTTTACAAAAGGTACCTCTAATATATCTATATACTGTATTTGCTAAAATACAATGGCATAGATGATGGATTTTTAATAAATTATCAGTAAATATATTACAAATTAAAAGGAGTTCCATTTGTCTAAAATTCAAATAGCAAGTAATTTCCAACTGAATTACAGAATGTGTGTGTGTGTGTGTGTGTGTACGCGTGCGCGCACGCATGTGCACATGTGTGTATGGAGGGCAGAGGTGTTAGGTTCTCCAGTGAGTTACATACAGGCAGCTGTAAGTTTCCTGATGCAGATGATGGGACGTGAACTCAGGTTCTTTACAAGAACAGTGTGTACTCTTAGCATCTGAGCCTCCTCTCTAGCACCCTCTAACAGTTAAAAGTCTCAGGTCTCACATCAAGACCATCAACCCATTTTGACTTGTTTTCTGTACAGGGTGAGACACACAGATCTACTTTAATTCCCTACAAGTGGATATACAATTTCCAAAACAACCACAACAAGCGAGCAAACCAACAGTCAAAACAAAGTTAAATGCTGCTGGGGTTGGACTTGTGCACTGTTTATTCAGAGACGGGGTTCTGTGCCCCACGAGCAGGTTGCAGTCTGGACATGGGCATTGTACTGACCAATGTGCTCTAAAGAATGCTCCCTAATAACCTCTGATAGAATAAGAAAAGGCTCGAGCCTGTGACTGCACAGGAGAGAGGAAGGTGTGAACTGAGACTGAGTAGGGAGGTCTCAGGTGTGGACCACGGGAGAAGGAAGAAGGTAGGGGAAGGAGGAGGTCTCCAGGAGGCAGGATGAACCATGAGGATGGACCATGAGCACGTGGCCAAGAGAAAACCTCCCTGAGGACGCACATGGAGCAGAATGAACAAAACAAGAGCCAGTTGGCAAGTAACACTGGGCCTGTGGCTAAGATGTGGGTTAGAATAGCCCAGAACCTGCCGAGTTTAGGCTTATAGCTTGTTAATAAAAATGCCAGGTTTCTGTGTCTTTTATTTGGGAGCTATATGTGCTAGAGTGGGGCAGAACCCCCCATAAAGTTACTTCTATAAAATGCTATAAAACAGGTTTCTATATAGTGCTTATAACCTGTGAAATCCCATTGTGGAACTATATACTTGTGCACAGTACTGAAATGTCCTATCTAGTAAAGATATGAGATATGAACATAACCATTCCACTGTGCTGAGATATTACCAAAGCCACTGTGATGACCTGCGGAGCACAGCTGTGCCCAATAATGCTTCATTTATGGATACAGAAATTTGAATTCCATATGACTTTTGTTATGAGTTTTCTGATTTTTTTTCTCAAATCTCCAAATTGGTTTAACTAAGAAAAAGAAACAAAAGAAAACAACCATCTTCAGCTCATGTGCTACACAAAGCAAGTGCTGGGCTACATTTGGCCCAAGGGCGGCAGTTTGCTAATTAGTGGAGTAGTCGAAGCATAGGCTCATACTGCTCTCTAATAAAGAGCAAAGGACAGAAATTTCTGGGGAAGGTTTTCTTACTAAATTGCTAATACTTAATGCATTACAAAAATGAAAGTATAGTTGAAAAGCATAGATATTAGCGTAAATAAAAACAATGGACATATAAAAATATAAGTATATTAATTTAATTGCTTTCTAAAGTTCATGAAGCCATGGTCAAATTAGTTATAAAAATTACTTTTAAACATGTATATGATTTGTTGCTATGTGTTCAACAGCAGAAATAGCTTATAAATGAATACATTTTGTACTAGCTATATATTAGCAAGTTAGTGACAACAATTTGTGTGATGACTACATGTGATGGAAGAAAAATCTTCAGAATAGCTCAAGGTTCCCTTTAGAGGTCAAAACACTTATTACTCTGTGTGTGTGTGTGTGTGTGTGTGTGTGTGTGTTTAGGCATACACATGTGCACTTGTGTGTGGAGGCTAGAGGGTGACATGGCTTCACTCTTCTGCAGGTTCTGTTCACCTTACTTTTGAGACTGGAGCTTGCCCATTCGGCTTTGCTGTCTGAGGAGCAAACCCCAGAGCACACACACTTCCTGCTGCTGGGAAGTGTGTGTGCACTCACATGCCTGGTATTTTCACATGGGTTCTTTACCTCAGATACTCACCTTTGTGAGGCAAGCAGTTTACTGACTCAGCTATCTTCCCAGTTCCCACACCATTAAAAAAAAATACTATTATTACTGAAGATTAAAAAATGATGTTATTTGTCATTAATATCCTATAAGCCGTATGTGGCGCAGTAAGATGCTTGGACTTTTAGGGAGGAATATATTTGCATGTACCATTGTATAACTAAAGCAAAAAGCATTCTGTTTTCCTTACCTGACATGTCTGCAGAATCACCTATAATGATGAATAAGTAAAAAAAAAGTTATCTACAATAATATGGATAATAGCAGTAAATTTATAAAACACAATCATAATTTTTAAGTTATTTAAATAAAATATACAAAATTA
This sequence comes from Mus pahari, assembly GCF_900095145.1. Taxonomy (NCBI): domain Eukaryota; kingdom Metazoa; phylum Chordata; class Mammalia; order Rodentia; family Muridae; genus Mus; species Mus pahari. Next base: position 93,302,995 of record NC_034596.1, read on the forward strand.
GGTTTGCACAGACCTGAGTGGACTGAAGGAAGGCACTCACCTCCATTAGCTATGTATATTAACAACCTAGGAATGAGTTTTCATTCTTTCTTTGGGTGTATTTAATGAGCCATACATAGTTAATCATAATAATTTTCAAGTAATATAACATGAACCTTTTTGGGTTTATAAAATTCATTGCTAAGTTCATGTGGGAGGTTTGACGCATCTATGCCTGTAGAAAAGTATTGGTTCTGAGGAACATGGCAGAAAAGGTTATTAAATAACCCAGAAAGTAAAAGGGTTTCTTCATTGTAACTAAAGATTTTCTGCATGTATTTTACTTGACTTCCCTAACTTCTGAGCCAAACAACTGCCATACTGGGGTGTTCATCTGTGCCCACTTGCAAAACATCACCACAGCTGGGCATGATACTGGGCATGATCCCCTCACAGTGAGGCAGGGAGGTCAGGAGACCTGACCTGAGCATCTAGCCACTCTCACCAGCCACTGCAGCTAGGCCCTAACTGCACATGGCCTCGTGGAGGGGCTACAGTATCCAGGCTGAGGGAGACGAGGGGATGGGGTTCCATCTATGCAGCCATGGAAACGCCATCATCCCTGATAGATAAAGACCATCAGGTGTGGCCCCAAAGGGCATGTAGGAAACCCCTGACCCACAGTCTGTAAGTAATCCCAAGAGTGGTCCCCAGAGTGAACTCTGGTGAAGTGGTATCTTGGTTTATTTTTGGGATCTTAAGAGGAGGGACAAATGTTTATGACTCCCCCAGGGAAAGACCTTTAGAAATAATATGCAAGAAAGAAAAAAATGTGTATGGTAGACATGCCTAAAAGTAAAGCTTAAAGGAATGAGTGTGTAGCAAGAGAGAGAAGGAAGGGTATAAGCCCACTGAAGAGACGTGACATTTTTCTATGTCAACCAAGTCTTATACCCACCAATATGAAAATAGTGATTTCAAGGATAAATTGATAACATAGCATATAGGTATTTTTTATCAGGAATATGAGGAAAGTATTCGACTCTGCCATTTTTAGCTCTGAACATACTCTAGTAATTACCAACTGGTGAATAGACTTGACCCTGTATCATATGAAGAAAAGTTAATAGAATGGGGGTGTTGGTCTTAGTGATCAAGCTTGTCCTTGGATAAGAGAATAGGTTACAGATAAAAGCTGCAGCATTACAGTCTAAACTATCAGTTACCAGGAAATATACAATTATCCAATTAATTATGGTGTGTGTGTGTGTGTGTGTGTGTGCAAGTGCACACGTGGAGGTCAGAGGTTAACCTCCAGTAACTCTCCTTCTTAGGCACCAATTGCTTTTTTCTTTCCTTTTTCTCTTTCCTTTCTTTCTTTCTTTCTTTCTTTCTTTCTTTCTTTCTTTCTTTCTTTCTTTCTTTCTCCTCCTCCTCCTCCTCCTCCTCCTCCTCCTCC
>NC_034596.1:93304469-93339597 GCF_900095145.1 Mus pahari
CTCTCTCTCTCTCTCTCTCTCTCTCTCTCTCTCTCTCTCTCTCTCTCTTCTTTTTTAAGAAAAGGGCTCTTAATGACCTGGAGCTTGACTAGTAGACTAAGCTAATGGCCAGTAAGCTCCAAGGATCCACTGGCCTGCATGCTCAATGGTATAATTACAAGTGTATGGCACTACGTCTGGCTTTTTAAAAAATGGTTTTTGAAACTGAACTCAGGTCTTTATCATAATGCAGCAAGTATTTGCTGAGCTATCTCTCCAGTGCCCCAGTTTTTTGGGGTTTTGTTTTGTTTGTACCTAGAAGGCCTGGTATAAATTTGGAACTCATTGGAGTTTGGGGGACATATAACATAGCCTTTCCTCAGCAGACAGCTATATCCCACACCACATGGAACAGTGGAAGCACTTATGTGCTGCTGCTATGAAATGAATGTCTGTGTTCCTCTAAAGCTCCTATGATGTCATGTAATCTCAACTATAGTATTAGATGGTGGGACATTCAGGAATGATTAGGTCATGAAGGTAGACCCTCATAATGAAGATCAGATAAGAAGAGTTCAGAGAAAAGCAGAAAGACAATATGGAAATAACAAGGCCATCTATAACCCAGGAAGGGAGCCTTCACCATGATCCAATCATGCTAACACCTTTAGCTTTAGCTTCCAATTTCCAAAACTGTGAAAAATGTGTTGTTTCTCTTAAAGCACCTAGTTCAGGTATTTGTTTAGTAGCCAAAATTGGCTAAGACATGCATCTCAACATGGAATCCCCAAATTCCATCCACTGCCACCCAGGGAAAGCTAACTACCTCCTGGTCCTCATTTATGAGAACACATGCTGAGTGTACAATGTGCTACCAGACTGACAAGACTCTGAGAGGAGGCTCAGATAAGCCCAAAGGTAAGTTCAGAACTTTTTTATAGAGAATTCTGGGATTTCAAAGACTCAAGACATAGTCCAGTACAGAGAAGGCTCTCCCTGGGAAGCAATTTCCTTGCTCCATGAATATCTCACTCCTCTACAATACAGCTGGGAGATATACGAAATAGTCCTTGTTAAAGAAAAACACTAGAAGAAAGTCACTGAGAAAACAATTGTCTCCAAAGACGGAAGGTAAAGTCAAGGGAATGAGTGATTAGATTGTCTATGTGCCCAAAAACAAGGGTCAATGAGACAGAAATCACAAAGACGCTGACTTCTGCTCTATGTAAAGGGCCATTTTATAAGCAAGCTTTCTAAGGAAAAGTTGAATTACTTCATTAGGCATAAAGCTGTGGGGTTCACTCTTCATGCCACTAACTCTCAAGTGTGAGCATTACAGGCTGAGCCATCAGGCTTGGTCCATAATCTATCCATGTAACAAACTAGTGTCCCACACATGCCTGTAACCCCAGCTCTAAGTGGGGTGACATAGGAGGATTGTTGCGGCTTCCTGGTTTCCAGCCTAGCCAAGACAAGGCAAGTCCTGGGTTCAGAGAAAATGCAATTTGTGAATCCTTTTCAAATGCAAAGGATACAGAGTAGGAGAACACTCTTCTGGCCTCTTCATGAACACACACACACACACACACACACACACACACACACCAGACAAATAAACAATAAAGAAAATATATAATGATATACATGATAATGTCATAACAAAATCTATTACTTTGTAGATTAGCTTGAAAAATTATTATTTTTTTCTTTTTAAAAAGGAAACTCTAGGCTGGGCAATGGTGGTGCACGCCTTTAATCATAGCACTTGGGAGGCAGAGGCAGGTGGATTTCTGAGTTCAAGGTCAGCCTGGTCTACAAAGTGAGTTTCAGGACAGCCAGGGATATACAGAGAAACCCTGTCTCAAAAAACCAAAAATAAAATGAAATAAAATAAAAAATAAAAAATAAAAATAAATAAAAAGGAAACTCTATAGAAGGGAAAATACAAGGGTTCTATGTGGTATGGCTATAGAAACAGAGAACTCAGAGAAGAACAAGCTTAGTATTTACATGGAAAATTAAACAAAGACACCAGGAAAGCAAGTGAAGTGAGTGTAGCAATTGTGACTCACTTATACCTAACAAACACGGTAATTTCAGTAATGTGTATTACAAGTAGGCTGGACAACCCACATCTGTAAGGCAGTTTCATGGTAATCTCTGCCAATCTAAAATACCTGCCTTCCTACTCATTGAGTCATGAGCCCTGAAGTTTTTGACAGAAATTAAAAATAAATCACAGGTACATCAAACCAGTAGTGAACCTGATCAATACTAATGCCAAACAAACACTTTAAAGTGCAGTGTAAAACAGCCCTGCATTCTCTCTTACTCAGCCTAACCTTTGCTGAACACTGGGCTCTGTCCCCATTGGTCTAGTTAATTTCTTAGCTCCCCTTTTTATTCTTCCTCTGAGTTTTATATAGTATTGAATGCAGCCACTCGGCTGACCAGAAATCCCTGATGAAGCTAAAAATGTACTATTTACACAATCGTTTACATTTTGAAAAGTCTAAGCAAACTCAGACAACCAAAGATAAGGAATAGAAAGCTACCTGGCAGCAAGCATAGGGTAGTCGGGCTAGGTGCTGTATGCACACATACATTCTAAGCAGTTAATACACAATTTAATACACTTATTTTTCCTAGGGTATGAAATTATTAGAACAAAATAAATGTTTCAAACTTTTTCTTTTTGAAATATAGAAACATACCTACTTGGCCAGTTGCCACTATGTTGATAAATTTGGGGTGCTGATTTACAGTGAGGCACAAAATATCATCATTATGCTCTTGATAAAAACTCTGAGTCCCTATAAGAGAATATGAGAATTAACTTGGAACACTTTAAGATGCAACAGCCACATACACTTACTTAGCACAATAAACTAATTTATTTGTTCATTTGAAATGTATTTTGAGCAGTTACCATGCAAGTGATTACTATCAAAAGGATGGCAATGAATCAGTAATCTTAAAGGGACAGAACCCTGAAAAGAATAAACCACAGACAAGCCAATACTAAGTACCGCAAGAGACTGGTAAACAAAAGGCTGGGGATTTACTAACTGCACACACATGGTTCTTCTGCGTGACATGGACTGTCGTGAAGGCCTGCAAATGGATGGAAAGTTAAGCAAGAACCAGAATTAGAGAAGACTGATTCCTTGCCTATAATCTTCCCTTTTTGGTTTTGTAAATAAACAAACAAACAGAGATATTAGGGTTAGAGAGAAAACAAAAGTATTTTTCCATTTGTTAATCTGGATGATGTTCATTCATATTTCACATTTATCTTATAAGCAGTATTTTTTGATCAGAAAGCTAGCAGTTCTGAGAGTAGTGGAGACCCTTCCAAGGTTCCACCAGCAGTCCATGAAGATGATAACAAGACTGTAAATAAAACAGGAAGTAAACAACTCTGGGGAAATGAAGACAGCACAGCAGGCTGGATATAGATTAGAGAGGCATATGCACAGTAGGTTTGCCACAACTCAACAATTACATTAACACAACTACATTGCTTACACGTTCTCAAAGCCTATGGTGTGGTGGTACACACCTGCAAGCCCTAGGCAAGCCGCTCTCCTCTCTATGAGTTTGAGTCTGAGAGACCCTGGGCATCTCCAGAGAAGGAAATAGGAGAAGAAAATGAGTTTGAGGGGACCCTGGGCTACACAAGGAGTACCAGGCCAGACTAAACAATATAAGGACTGTGTCAAAAAATAAAATAAAATCAAGCAGATAAATCTTCTCAAATTAGAATATGCCTTGTGTTTTCCTGGGCTGAGGGTCCAGTGAGAATAACAAACAGTTAATTATGGGCTACTGGTTAAACTGCTGGGAAACAGGCTAGCAGAGAATCTTAGGGCACTGAACATTACAATGTATCCCCAAACTGATGAAAAACACTCAGAACTAAAGTAGGGCCTCCTCTCTTCTGTCCTCCTTCCCAAATGTATCACAAATCAGGAACCCTAGAATAAACATGAGTGTCACTTGTCTATCCATCTAGTTCCTTCTTGGCTGTCCTATTTTACTTTTGCCCATTCTCCCAAAGGATACAGAAAACATCAATGAGAAAGGACTAATTTTCTTAGTATTTTCAAAAACACAAATTATTAAGAGGCAAACTGCTACTGATATATTGCGACCTTGGTGAATCCTTTACTTTAGGAAGCCAAAGCGCAAAGATCATATTACAGTTAGCATTGACCAAGGGACAGGAATTCTGATTCACACAATCTACCTGCTCTATAAACACTCAGAGGGAAAACAGAAGTGTTGAACTGGATAACATCTGTTGCTACTTCCAATTGTAGGCTTTATTAAGTTTTTAATTACATAAAAGAAAGCAAAATTACCACTCTAGCTTACCAGAGTGGTTATCACATGATGCCATGAGAACTTCATTTGCTCTTCATCAAACCAATTAAACACCAAGAGGTATTTTCTCACCTTCTTAGATACGTGGGATAATCAGTACAGCCGAGGCCAGTAGCCTTCTTAGTGTTCCGAGCTTTCCACAACCTCAGGAAAATCACCCAGTTTACTCCCACTACAGTCACTACTTGTCTAATAAGCCACTTGCTGTCACTTTCAAAGTCAGTTATCCCAAACCATCTATTCTCATGCTGAAGGTGTTGGAAAGGAGAAATGGCTCAGTGGTTGAGAACACTGACTGCTCTTCCAGAGGTCCTGAGTTCAATTCCCAGCAACCACATGGTGGCTCACATCCATCTGTAATGGGATCCAGTGCCCTCTTCTGTTGTGTCTGAAGACAGCAACAGTGTATTCATATAAATAAAATAAATAAATCTTTGAAAAAAAAAAGAAAGAAAGTCTTAATTGTACAATCATTTTCTCCCTTATAAAATGTATTTTTAAATATAGTGAGCTTTCACTCCTAATTGAGCCCCATGGAGACTTAGCATTATAAAATGCTCTTCTGCTAGATCATACTCTCTCTCTTTTTTTTTTTTTTTAAAGATTTATTTATTATATGTAAATACACTGTAGCTGTCTTCAGACACTCCAGAAGAGGGCGCCAGATCTTGTTACGGATGGGTGTGAGCCACCATGTGGTTGCTGGGAATTGAACTCAGGACCTTTGGAAGAACAGTCGGGTGCTCTTACCTGCTGAGCCATCTCACCAGCCCCAGATCATACTCTCTTAAGACTAAAATATTACAGGGCACAGTAGTATAGCACTCAGGAACCTGGGGCAGAAAAATGGCTAGTGAGGTTAGCCTGGACTACACAGAATTTTAACTTTGACTATATAATAATATTATCTCAAAACAGATACAAACAACTATAATATGAAATATTTTTATTTTAGATTATTTATCTTATACATTTAAAATATTATTTTTTTATTCTGGTTTCCCCTCAGAACATACAAATCTTTCATCTTTTAAAAACAGTATTTGAGGCTAGGTGTTGTGGTATATACTTTTTTTCTTAAAACTTTTTATTATTTAAATGCATTTTTATACACCAAACATACTAATAATATTGAGTATTTTGAGAATCAAATAATACATAAAAATTTGTTCAACTTTTATATTCATATCCTTTCAAACCCTAAAAATATCATTAATGAATATTTTCAACTGTTAATATTCAACAAACAAAATAATTATTTTAAGATGTATTTTGTTGTTATGTCTCCCTTTTCATTTCTGATTTTATTAATTTGTATACTGTCTCTGTGCCCTCTGGTTAGTCTCGCCTTGTTGATTTTCTCAAAGAACCAGCTCCTGGTTTGGTTGATTCTTTGTATAGTTCTTTCTGTTTCTATTTTGTTGATTTCAGCCCTGAGTTTGATTATTTCCTGCCATCTACTCCTCTTGGGTGTATTTGCTTCTTTTTTTTCTAGAGCTTTCAGGTGTGTTGTCAAGCTGCTAGTGAAAGCTTTCTTCACTATCTTTTTGGAGGCACTCAGAACTATGAGTTTTACCCTTAGCACTGCTTTCAATGTGTCCCATAAGTTTTGGTATGATCTGTCTTCATTATCATTAATTTCTAAAAAGTCTTTAATTTCTTTCTTTATTTCTTCCTCAACCAAGTTATCATTGAGTAGAGCATTGTTCAGCTTCCACGTGTATGTGTGCTTTCCATTGTTTTTATTGCTATTCAAGTCCAGCCTCAGTCTGTGATCTCATAGGGGTGCATGGGATTAATCTACTTATATCTGTTGAGGCCTGCTTTGCAACCAATTATGTAGTCAGTTTTAAGAAGGTATGAGTAGGTGCTGAGAAGAAGGTACACTCTCTTGCTTTAGGATGAAATGTTCCACAAATATCTGTTAGATCCATTTTGTCCATAACTTCTGCTGGTTTCACTGTCTTTGTTCAGTTTCTATTTCCATGATCTGTCCATTGATGAGAATGGGGTGTTGAAGTCTCTACCACTATTATTGGGTGGGGTGCGATGTGTGCTTTGAGCTTTAGTAAAGTATCTTTTATGAATGTGGGCACCCTTGCATTTGGAGCATAGATGTTCAGAATTGAGAGTTCATCTTGGTAGATTTTTCCTTTGACCAGTATGAAGTGTTCTTCCTCATCTTTTTTTGATAACTTTTGGTTGAAAGTTGATTTTATTTGATATTAGGATGGCTATTCTAGCTTGTTTCTTGGGACCATTTGCTTGGGAAACTTTTCCAACTTGTTACTCTGAGGTAGTGTCTGTCTTTGTCACTTAGGTGTTTCTTGTATACAGCAAAATGCTGGGTCCTGTTTCTGTATCCAGTCTGTTAGTCTATGTCATTTTTGGGGAATTGAGTCCATTGATGTTAAGAGATATTAAGAGTCCACTGAGATGAAAAAGTGATAGTTACTTCCTGTTATTTTGGTTGTTAGAGGTATAATCATGTTTGTGTGACTATTTTCTTTTGGATTTGTTGAAAGATTACCTTCTTGCTTTTTCAGGGTGTAGTTTCCCTCCTTGTGTTGGTGTTTTCCATCTATTATCCTTTGTAGGACAGGATTTATGGAAATATATCATGTAAATTTGGTTTTGTCATGGAATATTTTAGTTTCTCTGTCTATGGTAATTGAGAGTTTTGCTGGGTATTATAGCCTGGGCTGGCATTTGTATTCTCTTAGGGTCTGTATGACATCTGCCCAGGATCTTCTAGTTTTCATAGTCTCTGATGAGAAGTCTGGTGTAATTCTGATAGGTCTGCCTTTATATGTTACTTGACCTTTTTCCCTTACTGCTTTTAATATTCTTTGTTTAGTGCATTTGGTGTTTTGATTATTATGTGACAAGAGGAATTTCTTTTCTGGTCCAGTCTATTTGGAGTTCTGTAGGCTTCTTGCATGTTCATGGGCATCTCTTTCTTTAGGCTAGGGAAGTTTTCTTCTACAATTTTGTTGAAGATATTTATTGGCCCTTTAAGTTGGGAATCTTTGCTCTCTTCTATATTGATGTATCCTTAGGTTTGGTCTTCTCATTTTGTCCTGGATTTCCTGGATGTTTTGGGTTAGGAGCTTTTTGCTTTTTGTATTTTCCTTGACTGTGTGTCAATGTTTTTTATGGTATCTTCTGTACCTGAGATTCTCTCTTCCATCTCTTGTATTCTGTTGGTGATGCTTGCATCTATGACTCCTGATCTCTTTCCTAGGTGTTCTATCTCCAGAGTTGTCTCCTTTTGTGACTTCTTTGTTGTTTCTAGTTCCATTTTTAGATCCTGAATGTTTTGTTCCTTTCCTTCACTTCTTTGATTGTGTTTTCCTATAATTCTTTAAGGGATTTTTGTGTTTCCTCTTTAAGGGCTTCTAGCTGTTTACCTGTGTTCTCCTGTATTTCTTTAAGAGAGTTATTATGACCTTCTTAAAGTCCTCTATCACCATCATGAGAAGTGATTTTAGATCCGAATCTTGCTTTTCTGGTGTGAGGGTGTATCCAGGACTTGCTATGGTGGGAGAATTGGGTTCTGGTGATGCCAAGTAACTTTGGTTTCTGTTGGTAAGGTTCTTCCTGCCATCTGATTTTCTCTTGTGCTACCTGCCCTCGCTTTATCTGACAGATATATACCTTTAACCCTAGCAGAGACAGGCAGATCTCTATGAGTTTGAGTTAGAGGTCAGCTTGGTCTACATAGGAAATTCCAGGCTAGCCAAAGCTACATACTGAGACCCTACCTCAAAACCCTCCAAAATTCCAGAGCTACATAATGAGACCCTGTCTTGAGAACAAAACAAACCAAACAAAAACCTCCATAAATTAAATAAGTATAACTACTATTCATAGTTTTAACAAATAATTTTAAGCTGCTAAATAAGTTCTAAATTAAAAAGAGTGTGTGTACAGAAAATTAAGATGACCTACCTGTGGCAACATTGTGTAGAATTCCAACAGAGGCAGTGTGATAAATTATATCATCACCATCATTTAAATAGTGGACATTGTTCCTGCAGTCTCTGCCTCGATAGCCAAAAGCAAGCTCCAACACAAGGTCCTGTAACAATGTCAAACATGTACATTACATCCTTCCTCAGCCTGAATGTGAGACAGACATTATGAGTACTTTCTTGTGGGGAGCGAGTGAGACCACTATGATCCCTGTGCAACCTGAGCCTGTGCACTTGGACAATCCTGTACTGCCTGCTTGCTGAGTCACTGGACTATCACCACCCACCCTGGCTGAACTCTGACCGGATCCAGAAGAGGGGGGAGGGATTAGATCAGAGGACTGAAAACAGGATGTGCCCCCCGGAGGGGGGGGGGAGAATGTTGTTTTGAAGGAGCTCAAAGGACTGAGAAAAACAGGATGTGCCCCGGAGGGAGGGAGGAGAATGCTGTGGGAAAAAGCTATAAACAGTTCAGTAGGAGAAGAGTTGGTGAAGAGTTCAGTTGGAGTTACTTGGAGCCAGGAGAGGGTTAGAGAAAGTTTTGTGAGAGGGAGAGGAAAAAGCTGTTCGGAGAGATAAAGAAGAAATCTGTTTGGAACCTTCCTTTGCATTTTTGTGGTTTTTCCCTGTCTCTACCGGTTGGAGTTCGGTCGTGCACGACATCTGGTGACCTGTACGGGGAACTTTTCTCCAGGAGCAGCTGATGAAGAAGAAAAAGAAAAAGCAGAAAGAAAAGAAGAAAAGGCCAACAAGAAAGAAGCAGAAAAGAAGGAAAAAGCAGAAGCCAGGCAGAAGGAACAGGAAGATTAGAAGCTGTTCGGTTGGCTAAGAAGAAGAGGAAAAAGAAAAGGCAGAAACTTCTAAACTCGTGCAAGAGATGGAACGAGAAGAAGGAGCTACGGGTGAGTTCCGTGGTAAGTAGGAATTAATCTAGTGCTTCGAATTTAAAAGGCTCCTGGTAAAGGGACAAATTTTAAAGGCTCCTGGTAAAGGGACGAATTTTTTTTTTAAGTTATTTAATTACTTTACTAAGTACTAGGTCTTCAATAGGCTTATTTACACGTTGTCCTCATTAGGGTTTTTCTGCTGTGAACAGACACCATGAATAAGGCAACTCTTATAATGACAACATATAATTGGGACTTGCTAACAACTTCAGAGCCTTCAGTCCACTATGATAATCACAGTGGGAATATGGGGTCATCTAGGCCAGCATGGTGCAGGAAGAGCTGAGAGTTCTACATCTTCATCTGAAGGCTGCTATCAGAATACTGACTTCCATGCAGCTAGGGTGAGGTTCTAAATGTCCACACCCACAGTGACAGACTTCCTCCAACAAGGCCATACATTATGCAACAGGGCCATAGCTTCTAATTGTGTCATTTCCTGTGCTGAGCATATACGAACCATCACATTCTACTCCCTGGCCCCCATAAGCTTGTTTAAACCTATGAGTCTTTGAGGTCCATTCCTAAACATAGCACAATGCAAAATACATTTAGGGCAACTTCAAAAGTCCCCATAGTCTATAGCAGTCTCAACAATGTTAAAAATCCAAAGTTCAAAGTCACTTCTGAGATTCATCCAATCACTTAACTGTAATCCCCAAGAGCAAAGCAGGAAACCAGCTTGGAAAACTTCTGTCTGATGTCAGAGCAGTCTTTAAATCTCCTACTCCTTTTTCATTTTTTTTTTAAAGATTAATTATACTCTAAAGGTTTATTCTTGTATACAGATACCATCAAGTGCAAAATGTTACCATCCTGAGTACATTTATGGGTTCCTTTGCAGCATGNCTTTTTCTCATGATTTTTAAGACTACTGCTACACACAAAGGATTTACCACATTGCATATTCATGGGATTTCTCTCCAGTATGTGTTCTTTAATGTATATAACTNGAATTTCATAAATTCATTGTTTTTAATAGCTGAGTAGTACTCCATTGTGTAAATGTACCACAGTTTCTGTATCCATTCAATAAAATCCTCATAAACCGAATCCAAGAACACATCAAAATGATCATCCATGATGACCAAGTAGGCTTCATCCCAGGGATGCAGGGATGGTTTAATATAAGGAAATCCATCAATGTAATCCACTACATAAACAAACTCAAAGAGGGACTAATTTAAAAGGCTCCTGGAGAGCAGGGATGAATTTAAAAGGATCCCAGAGCAGGGATGAATTTAAAAGGTTCTCGGTAAGGAGACTGTATCATGCCCAGTAGAGGGACAAAGAAGGTTCTTTGTACAGGGATGAACTTAAGTGAGGTTAAGGTTTGGAGTTAGGTTCCCGGCACAGGGACGAAATTAAAAGTGAAGAGAACAGGAGGAGATCGCTTTAAAAATGAAAGTAAGAGTGTTGGTGCAACTGTTAGCAATTTGGATTTTAGTTAAATCTTGCCTGGCAGACAAAAATGAAAAGTATGCTGCCAAGTTAGAAAAGTTTTCCTGTGGCCAGGCTGGGCATTTTAAAAGAGATTGCTTTCCCAATCTCCCACAGTCAACTACGGCAGCTCCCGTGAGACGTCCAAAATTATGTTCACAGTGTCATAAAGGTTCATGCAGCAGAAGCAGAAAAAGGCAAACAAGAAATCAGCAGAAAAGAAAGGAGGCTAAAAGACAGGAGAGTACTGATGAGAGTTCAAAGGAATCTTCAGAGATTGGAGATGCTGTGGTGGATGGTATGCATGCGCAGGTAGGCGCAAGTTGATCAACAACTGCTGACTCAAGCTGTGGCGGCTAGAGAGTCAGGTAATTCGCCCCATGTTTGGCTCAGTATGATGTATCATTAATCCATGATGGGTAAGACTCTCACATGTGTATACCAACCTAAGACAGGGTGGTGAAAATGAGTTCACCATACCAATGATGGGTAAGGCTGTGACATGGTTGAGGGCAACCTAAGACAGATGCGATCCTGGAGCCATTTTAATTAAACAAAAAGGGGGATATGTGGGGAGTGAGTGAGACCACCATGATCCCTGTTTAACCTGAGCCTGTGCACTTGAACAATCCTGTACTGCCTGCTTGCTGAGTCACTGGACTATCACTGCGCCCCTGGCTGAACTCTGACCGGATCCAGAAGAGGGGGGGGGGATTAGGTCAGAGGACTGAAAATAGGATGTGCCCCGGGGGGGGGGGAGAGAATGTTGTTTTGAAAAATCTCAGAGAACTGAGAAAAACAGGATGTGCCCCGGAGGGAGGGAGGAGAATGCTGTGGGAAAAAGCTATAAACAGTTCAGTAGGAGAAGAGTTGGAGAAGAGTTCAGTTGGAGTTAGTTGGAGCCAGGAGAGGGTTAGAGAAAGTTTTGTGAGAGGGAGAGGAAAAAGCTGTTCGGAGAGATAAAGAAGAAATCTGTTTGGAACCTTCCTTGGCGTTTGTGTCGTTTTTCCCCCATCTCTGCCGGTCGGAGTTCAGGGGTCTGCGACATCTTCTGACAGAGAAGAATATGCTTTAGGTAGTTTATTGATGTCTAACTCAAAATTAAGCTAGACATTTAAATGTTTCATTAGCCTTTCATGATTTCATATAAACATACATGTATATATGTATATGCACACACACACATACATGTGTGTATATATACATTCTTTGACATACTTTATCTTCTCCCAGTATCCCATTATCACCCTCCCCTTCTTCCCACTGAACCTCCTCTTCCCCAAAAGTCCCCTCCAGCTTTCCTATCTTTGGCGCCCCACTCTCTTTGATTGCTGCTGTTTACATGTGTATAAGTAGTGTTTATTTACACAAGAAAGGGGGACTTACCAGGAGTTGCACCCCCAATGATTTCATTGTCCCCCCCACCCCTACTTGTGGTACACAGCTGCTCAGGGAGAGGGGCCTCTGAGCACCTTCCCTACTGATGGTGGAGTGTTGCTGGGCCCAGTCTTATGAAGGTGACTGCCACTGTGTGACTTCATGTGTGGAACAGTCATTAGACATTTTTTTATGTAAAATGCCTTTAGCAATGGAAACACACATTCCATATTTTTCAATATAAACGTATAAGAAGGAGAAGGGACTCACAGGGTCGACCATCTCATTCCAAGAGAATATTTAAGTTTCCATGTGTTAAGACGCTGACACATTTCTTATGTCCAAAGGAATGTTGCAGTTTGTATTCATTGTTAGTCTAAGTGCTTGGTCTACATACTTCAGATAAATTATGTCCAACTTAGAGACTCAGGAGAAACCAAAGCGGTTTCCTACAAATAATGGTAAAGTTCCGACAGGGAACCCTACAGCTAGAAGTATTCATTTTCATTGTCTTTGAGTGGTGGGAAAGAGCTACAATCATTATTCCCTCTTATAGCAAACCTAGCATAGTTTGCTTGTTTGCTTCTGATGGCAGCATTAGGAAATGCCTGTGAAAAGGTCTGTTGATTGAAGAGATAAGGAGAAATAATCTCCATATATTAAATGATCACATGAGGCAAAAAGTTCCTGAAATAGTACATTTACTCTTCAGGGGTGGGGGCCTTATTAATTTACATTTCAAATGTTGTCCACTTTCCAGGTTTCCCCTCCACAAACTCTCCATCCCATTCCCTCTCCCCTTGCCTCTATGACGGTGCTCTCCCACCCATCCGCCCCCTCCCATCTCACCATTCTAGTATCCCCCTATGCTGGAGCATTGAGCCTTCACAGGACTGAGGGCCTCCCCTCCCATTGATGCCAGATAAGGCCATCCTCTGTTACATATGCAGCTGGAGCCATGGGTCCCTCCACATGTACTCTTTGGTTGGTGGTTTAGTCCCTAGGAGCTCTGGGGGGGGGGGGGTCCGGTTACATCTACTCTTTAACTTATAAATCAACTTACTAACTATAAGACACCACCAAAGTGTCTTGCTTCCCTAGGCCATAAACTATTCATATAAATTTACATTCTCTAAGATATAGATAATCAAAGTCATTATTTATGTCATTTGAAGTTAAGAAATGCAGAGGATATCAATCCAAATTTCAAACTTGAGTAAGAATTAAGCAACCAAGTAAAAAAGATAATTCAATATACCTGGTTTCATGAAAATTAATGGAAACACTTGAATGTTTATATAAAGGAAGCATGGGAATATTGGGAAATTCGTTTTCCTTACCTCTATAGGTCTCTTCTTCTTGCCAACATTGTTTGACTGAAGTTTCTCTGGCTGTGGTGGGGCCCTACTCACTGGAGGCCTGGAAAAGATGGGGGGAAGTCAGAAAGCCAGATCACACTGGGTCTCCCAACCTTGGACTCCAGATATGTCACCCTCACCAAAGGGTGCTCACTCTCGTTCTACTAGACTGTGATCTCTCTACAGCTTTATAACTTCTAATGAAGAAAGAAACATCAATTTTTATTCATTTTTACTTTTAATATCTTCCGTCTATGTCTTAAATAAATCAGCATAAGAATAGCCAAATGTAAGAATGTTAGTTTAACATACTCAAAACATTTTTGGATGGGTATATTATCATCAAAGTCTAAATTACAGTTCTAAAGCCTCCCTTATGACTCACATAGCAGATATACAAAACATTCTGACAGAGAATTTGGATAACATTTTTATGAACTTTCTACACTGTTGGTAACATAATTCACATGAGTTCAAAATTATACATCTCCATGCTCCTCCCTTCCATGCCCTTTATGCATCCCTGCCTGACTTCCCTCATAGTGACTGACAGCATCAGCATCAGCTTCAGGAAGGTATTCAGGAAGATGTTTTATCATCATAAAGCGATGTAAACCATACGACACCCTACCAAAGGTCATTACCACAACTACTGCCCCCACATTGCCCTCTTCCCTAATCTGCTTATGGACTATTTATCCCACTTCCCTACATCATGGCTCTTGAGTCAAGCCCTTCCCTATCTGCTCAGGTTCTACTAAAATGCTCCCTATTCCAGCAGGGCACAGATTCATATTCTGAATTATATAATTGTGAGGGCATTTTGGTAAAACCTTTAATTTTTAAAAGCCACTTACTAGTCCATCTCAACCATTATTCAAATATTTTGTAGTCTGAACACTGAATCTAAATCATTCATTAACTTCTCTCTAAAATCTAAATATTCAATTGATAACTAAATTAAAAATGATACTCATTAATTTTATAAAAACTTCCAACACTTAATAATTTACTAAAGTCATATAAATAGTTTATAAAATTATTGTCAAGTTATAGATTTGCAAAGCTAAAAGAAGTGTTACATCTTTTAAAAAATATTTAATTTTGTGTATGTGTGTGTGTATGTGCATGTACATATATGTTGGTACATGTCTGAGTGCATGTATGGGCATCACATGCATGAAGGAGCCCACAGGGGTCAAAAGAGATGTCAGATGTCCTAGAACTAAAAATTAAGGATGTCTGTGAGCCGCCATGGAATTCAGGTACTGAAAGCAGCAAGTCCTCTGAAGAGCAGCCAGTGCTCTTACCACTGAGCCATCTCTTCAGTCCCAGGGCTGCATATGGAACATGCATTCTAAATAAATACAGAATGCTGGAGAGCTAGCCTGGAGGTAGCATGGTGGCCTAACATAAGCAAAGCCTACATTTCATCCTGAGTACTGTAAAACAGTGTTAAATAAATGTATGTATTCACACAGCGTACAAATAGTATGTATGAGCAAGACTGACTGGTGTCATAAAAGTATCGAGAACATATAAGTTTCCAAGTTATCATAGGAATTTAAAGTTCAAACCTTCATATTTTTGAATGTCCATAAATACAGAATTAAATTTAAAATACTTAACATTTAAGAATATCCCTACCAGGAGTAATTCAAAGAAGATAGAAAACCTGACTTTTCTTCCAAGTCAATGTTGTTGGTAAACTTTATTCAAATCGTAAGTATCTGATCGCTTTAATTCTAATTCCACTCGCAAGTTTTATCTATAATCACATATAGCAATTAAGCATATTTTAATTTTTATAAGGGCTATTTACATAAATTATATTACTGCCTAAAATGAATTTTCATTTACAACTTTGACTTGAAAACTATACAATTTGGATAAAATTTTAGTAATAGAGTGACTTATGTAAGCCAAATAATTAAGATGCCATTACTTCAGAGGGAGGAAAAGTAGAAACAGAGGTAAAGAACAAAGCACTGTTGCTCATTAATGGCAAAAAGGAGAGGTGATAAAAACACAAAATTTAGTCTTATAGACAGCAAAGAGAGGGTTACCTGGATCCTCTTCTCAGAAGCAAAGGAAAAAGGAGAAGGATTATCACATATATTAGAATTTAAAACATTATAACAGTATCATTCATAATGAAATAGTTAGGTTTAGCACAGATAAACTATAGAGACTTTTTTTTTGTTTATTACTGTATGTAAGAAAAATTTCAATTATTCCATTAATGGCATAGAAATCAGAAGATAAAAAAGGAAGACATGAGAATTAGGAAAGGAAGAGGCCCTTAGCCAGGTATCCCTGAGGCCACCTTTAAGGAAGCTGAGACCATCATTCAGATCTAAGACAGTCTCCAGTTACTAAGTCGGGCAAACAGACTCAGTCATCATTCAAGTCAAGTTTAAGACTTGGCTACCAAAGTACTGTTAAAAAGAAAAATGCCAACTGAGTGTGGTGGTGCTCATCTATAATGCCAGCACTCTCTGGGAAGCTGAGGCAAGAGGATTGCTGTGAGCTTAGGGGTAGCCTAGGCGACACTATTAGTTCCAGGGCAACCAGAGCCACAGAGCAAATCTCTCTCACTCCCACTCTTGGGGAAAAGGAATAGGAGAACAAAGCTTGGCAGGTGTCTGAAATCCCAGCATTTGGACAGCTGAGAAGGGACCTCAAATTTCATTCAGCTTTGGCTATATATACTTAAGATTCTGTCTCAGAACACCAAAATAAAATGAAATAAAACCACCAGGGTGAGGATGCAGCTGTTTTGGAACACTGGCTATCACCTGAGGCCTGGATTCAGACCTAGGGGCAGGAGGAGGGTGATGGTAAGAAAATCACTAACAACTGAACAGGATCACAGTAGTCCACCATCACGCTTTCCTGGCAGATGGTGATCCAAGCACAGGGCACTCGCGCTTGTGACTGCAATTACCTCTCTACATGTTTTCTAACCCAGTGACTCCTAAATAACTGAGTGTTCTCAGAAGCAGGCTTCTGACTTCGCTTCACTCTGTGCTTTCTGCTCCAGCATATTCCTTTAATATGGAGTGAGTGCAGTACTGAACACAGTACTTCACATCAGGGCCTAGGACTGGACGCCTCATCTCAGTTAAGTTAATGGAAGATTATGTGGGCCTCTTTAGAGATCAAAGCCACACTCTGGACTCATCTTTGCATATATTATTCTGTTAAAAATGCATAATGAGATGATTTCTACTGTTGGACATTCAAGAGTAGCAGCTGGACATCTGAACAATCTAGTCTCAAATGTACTTTTCATCCTTATCACCCATCACTCCTCTAGAATTAGTGATCTTTTCTTCTAAAATTGACAATTTCCATGCTGTCTCCTTTAGAATTGCTCTGAAGACATTTAGCTCATTGAAGGTAGCTACAAGTCAGCACTCCAACTGACTTTCTTATCCATGTAATATTGTTAAACATAAAGAAACCATATTTATCCTATTTTAATATTTTAAATGAATGAGTATATTAAATTTTATTAAACAGAACATATGTTTATTAACTTGATAATCTTTTCATTTCAAACAAAATCCTTTGTAAAACTAACTCATAAGTCCTACTTCCAAAATTACAACCATGTTTCATTTTCTATTTTTGGCAAGTGCAACTAAATGTTTTATAGAAAAAGTTAGTACCTTGACATAAGGATCAAAATAGAATACTAAACATTTTAGCAGAATATGTTCCTTAATAAAACACTTACCTTACTACCCCCTGTCTTTGAACAGAAGAGAGAACAACAGGAAATGGTGAGTCCATGTGACAGTGAGCAAGCAGAATAAAGTAACATCAAAAGAACACTAAGAAAACACAACATTTCTAATTTTATTACAGATTTTGGATATTTTAATTAAAATACTAGAAATCTTATTAAAAGTTAACCACCTTAGATACAAAATATTTGCTATAAAATAATTATTGAAAAAGAAACTCATACCACTATTAAAATCATTTAAAAAAATCATGAAGTATTAACTAAACATAATAGTAATCAATTGTCATCAGAAACATTTCCTAAGCCGGGCATGGTGGCGCACACCTTTAATCCCAGCACTCGGGAGGCAGAGGCAGGCAGATTTCTGAGTTCGAGGCCAGCCTGGTCTACAGAGTGAGTTCCAGGACAGCCAGGGCTACACAGAGAAACCCTGTCTCGAAAAAGAAAAAAAAAGAAAGAAATATTTCCTATAAAGTAGACGATTCGATGCTTAACTGCTTTTGAAGTAACTAACATTTAATGGCTAACACTAAAATATGTGACAGCTATTTAACAAGTAAAGCATACTTTGAGTAATATATTCAAAACTGGCAGAAGAAGTAACTCTTTATCTCCTTTATCTCCTTGATCATATCTGTGAGAATGAGGACTCTTCTGAGCCACACTGCTGTCCCTGTCTCAGCATTTTCAAAAGAACTTAGCAGGACTGACATCAACTACAGAAAATGAGGATGAAATACAAATAAATAAAGAGATAAATTCAGAAATAATTCTGAGAAGTTAGCTGTAAAAAAAAAAAAAAAATCCAAACTAGAGCTGGGCCTGGTGGCTTACACCTGTAGTCCCAGCACTTCAGACACAGAGGCAGGAAGTGTGCACATGAGGAAAGACAAGGGTACTGATGAGTTCCGAGCCTGACTAGGCCACAAAGCCAGACCATGTCTCAAGAAAACAAAAAACAAACAAACAAACTAACAAACTAACAGCAATGGTTACAGTGATGACAGTATTAAACAGTTCTTCAAAAGAAGAAACTTCCCCTGTGCATCGCTTGGATTGCTTCACCAATGAAGAGGAAAAAATCTGCTTTACTTGACAAAATGACGGCTTCTAGAGCAAAGTTAGGTTATATAACAAACTGATCTGAAGAATGATGGCATTTCTTAGAAAAATATCAATATAACTTATGAAAGAGATTATGGTATTTTTTACTTTTCATTGCTTGGGAGCTGAAATTTCCCTTAAATAATACTAATAATAATTATTCAAGTACTCAATTTTAGAAACCCACATTTGTTTGTTTATATGTATTCCCATAATTAATAAATATTCAGGTAGTAATCATTACTTTGCGAACATTTCATTTCAGGATTAGTATTTTAGGTTAGTCTTTTTTTATTTCTTTTAGGAGACAGGCTCTTACTCTGTAGCCCTGGCTGACCTGGAACTTGGCTGTCCTTGTATTCACGGAGATTTGCCTCTGCCTCCCTGGATTATAGATGTGCACCACCATGCCCGACTGTCTTTAAATTTCATTGACTGAGACTGGTGTCAGCAGTAAAGATCTATTTCTTAATCCTTAATATTTAACTTAATTAATTTATTTTTTGATTATTTTATTTAGACCTTGAAATAATCCACAGATAAGGATTACAGTTCTCATTCTGCCAGTGAAAAAACAGATTAAGAACAGATGAATAGCCGGGTGTGGTGGCGCACGTCTTTAATCCCAGCACTCGGGAGGCAGAGGCAGATGGATTTCTGAGTTCAAGGCCAGCCTGGTTTACAAAATGAGTTCTAGGATAGCCAGGGCTATACAGAGAAACCCTGTCTCAAAAACAAAAACAAAAACAAACAAACAAAAAACAGATGAATATTTCTTCAAGCTCATATAACTGGTAAATGACAGAAATGGGTATTTCTTTTGACTGGCTCCAAGTATACAGATTTAGCACTAGACACTGTCTTCTAGCAAGCTGCCTCACCCTGTCATTTTAGTACAAGTATTCAGATCACAGTGTAAATAACTTGCCTAAAAATGCTTTTATACTTTGCTTCTTCTTCACACAGAACAAATGCACGCTCATTCTGACTGTGGTAGAGGACTGCCCACCATTGTTAAGAGTATTTTATGGACCAACTGAGCACATGAAGCAGAAAGGAGCTGCACTGCCTGGCAACACTTATAATAAAGTTTCCCTCATCACAGCCTTCTCTAGAAGTCACTGCTGTCCCACCCATGACCACCCGTCTGTTTCTCACTGTTTCTAGATACTGTCTTTTACTATTTCAACCTCTTCACATGTGGAGCCTATGCCACAGGCTTACTGTGTTCTGTCTGTGATGCTGGGGTAAGGCCCAGGGCCGTATGCATGCGGGTAAGTGTTCTATCACCAGGCTGCAGCACCAGACCTCAAAGGTCTCTTTCCTGTTCTCCATCCTTCACTTGCAGCCTTAGGTCAAACTCTCTTCTCAACACAGACATTACTGAAAACTCCTCGGCTGGGCT
Organism: Mus pahari; assembly: GCF_900095145.1. Classification (NCBI taxonomy): domain Eukaryota; kingdom Metazoa; phylum Chordata; class Mammalia; order Rodentia; family Muridae; genus Mus; species Mus pahari. Next base: position 93,324,194 of record NC_034596.1, read on the forward strand.
GGGGAACAGCCCACGTGCTTGCCTTTCCAGCATGAGGACCTAAGCTCAATCTTCAGAACCCATGTTTAAAAAAAAAAGATGAAAAAGATGGATGGCTTCTGAGAAACAAGATCCAACAGGCAAAGTCTGCTTCTGACCACCACAGTTACACTCACACAGACATGTACTAGTATGCGTGCACAGGAACACACATAGAAGTTTTCTTTCCATAAAATTGCTCTGAATATGTTGATTCTATATCAAGAACAGTAATTTCCATTAAAGACAGGCTTTAATTCGACCTATCTTTTTTGAAAGATTTAAACAACAGCATTCTTTAAGCAACCTCTTCAGTGAGGATGGGCAGACAGGGTTTTTCAAGATAAGTCACACCTCTCTCTCTTCCCCAGTCTATCACACACACTTATGAAAGTCTGAAAATAAGATTAATCCAACCACAGTAGCTTTATATATTGATGTAACATTTTTGAACTCCTTGTAAAGATAGTGTCAACATGAAAAATACTTAAAGATAATTTCTAACAGTGGCTCACAACTGCATAAATAAACCCTGCTATTAACTTCTATAGAAAATCCATCTAGATAATATTCAAATTTTCATGTCAGTATCTTTTTCCTCATCAAACTTTAAACTTTATTCTTACCTTTCATCAACTGATGGCTCTTTCTGTTGCAAATGAGGCTTGACTCCAAACATTGGGCGAATATTAGTTGATAAGGCTCTGATGGTATAGCTAATTTCATTCTCTCTTGTAACATCACTGTCATAGCCTGTCATTAAGATACACATGTTATTAAATGATAAGGTGATCAATTACATTCTTATAAATTCATCTTCTTCCAACAATATAAGGTAAATTGTTAAAGATATATTACTAAATATGCAACTAGAAAAATTAATGTGAATTACATTTAATGTGTAATGATATCTACAAAAATGTGTTTAATTATCTCATTTTTATAAAAGTACTATATACACAAGTGTACACATATATTAGTATATACCCTCAACTGTTAAGTGTGAATGGCTAAGTTATTCATCCATTCTGTGTTTTTATAATTACTGATATAACTGGCACATTAAGAAAATCAAAATCATCTTAAAATACAAAGTTCAACAATATAAAAGCTTTTACTAGCACTTACTTAAAATATGATTAGCTGTTTTACAGATGATGAATATCTAAGTTATCAATGCATGCCAGTCATGAGTCACAAAAACAATTTTGCTGTTAAAACTGTCCAAAACACTAATAACACAATTGTTCAAACATGATTATTATTTTTAACTTCTATAGTTTGAATCAATGGAGCTACTTTTTCTGTATTTTTGATAAAGCATTTTAAAATAAAATACCTCCATCTTCTTCAGAATCTATATCAGACTCTTCACTGTCACAGTACTTCTTTTCTCGATGGCTCTCCACTTCATTCGTCCATACCATTAAGGACATGTCTGCTCCTCCCAGGGTAACCAGCATGCTGTCATCATAAGTCCAGCGAACATTTGTGACGTGTGTGCTGTGAGCCACATACTTCTTAAACTTTCCAAATTTTCCCTGAATATACAGTGAATCCAAACATTCTTTCTCAATTCTAGTATTGATACTTTTGTTTTAAAAGTCTGAGGTAAATACATAATATATATAATAAGTAAACACATACAGTTATATTTAACTTCAATTCACTCGTGTTTTCGTTGGTAAGTACTACATACACATAGTACACACATAGTCTCAGAGTGTCTCTCTCTCTCTCTCTCTCTCTCTCTCTCTCTCTCTCTCTCTCTCTCTCTCTCTCTCTCTCTCTCTCACACACACACACACACACACAATCTTTTAGTATTCCATATCTGATAGACAGGCAGTAGGCATTCTACTGAAGAACTACATTCTCCAGAACTATAATACTTTTTTAAATTCCAAGGGAAAGTTTAGTTGTGCAAGTAAATTTGAGATCAGTAAACTGTAAGTAGTTTTAAGTGAACATCTTTTCAAAGTTGTTAAAATAAAGTTTCTCACATTAACACAGCATAAGGGTCAGGGAGGTGGTTCTGCATGTGAAGGTGCTTGCTATCAAGTTGAATGATTGGCGTGTGATCTCTAGAAGCCAGACTGGAGGAGAGGACTCACTCCAGCAGGGGTCCTCTGACCTCCATGTGCCATGGCATATAGTGCTCATACATACACATACATGTGTGCATATCCCCCCCCCCACACACAAATAAGAGAAAATGAGTGAATTCTCTTGTGTGGAGACAATCAAAATTAGGGGTCAGGTGAGAAGGCTGAGTAGAAAAAGGTACACCACTAAGCTCAAGTTTCATTCTCAGAACACTTGGTGGAAGGAGAGAACCGATTCCCTCAAGTTGTCCTCTGGCTGCCACATGTCTGTAGGCTATAAGGCATGTATGCTTCTCCCAACAAATAGATGGAATAAAGACCTGTTGTTGTTCTTGTTGCTGTTAAGGAGGAGGAAATCTGTCCTCAAGGCACAGGGTTTCTCTAAGATTGTGTGGTTCTTGCTACAGGGACCTCCCTCCTCCTCCTCCTCTCTCCTATCTGGGATCAAACAGGCTAGGTAAGTTCCATACGTACTATAAACTGAAATCCCTGGGCCTAGGACATTTTCCTGAGTGGCTGAGTTCCCAGGAAGAAGTTTAAAACCTATGTTTTCACTTCAATACGTATCTGGAGATGCTAACAAGGACGGCTGAGGCCACTTCAAGTTCCATGCCATGATATTATCTCAGCACCCCACTTCAAATTCTGTTCATGTTCCTATTGACACCAGATTACAATATATAACTTAGTCTGTGACAATCAGAAAGTCAATGCACCTGCACTATATACACAAGTTTTACTTTTGTGGGAAGCAGAAGCTGAATGTTTTACAACAGTGTGAACAAAGGTCAATAAATTGAACAATCAAACAACACAGACTAGAGAGAGGTAAAGAATCTGTAGTATCTGGTTTCAAAAAAAAAACCACCAAAACAGATCATGTTAAATCAATGTTATTGAATTTTATAGATATTTAACTGTTTATTATTTATTGCCTTCTTTTTCTGATGTTAAACTCTACATCTATAAAGCTTATATTGACTCTTAATGGTATATAGTAAAGTTATATTTATGCTTATAATTAATTATAAAATTATATTGATAAAAGGAATTCTGAGAGAGGGATATTTATTTAATTAATAATAAAAAACACTATACAACATAACATATAAACCAAGGCACAGCTTAGTAAACTATAATGCTTATTTTAGATAAAGCTACTGATATGATACCAAGAATGGGGAACACAATCCCAAACCTCTGGCAATGTAACATTGCATACTATCTATACATTACTATTACTAAAACAGTGAAATTTATAGTCCCTCCACCATTTTCATTATAGTATCATTAGATAAGTTAAAGAGAAACACATACTTTAGCTGGGTATCTGAACAGCTTCACGAATCCCAAGTCATCCCCTGTGGCTAGGACCATTTTGTCACTGGTGAGGCAAGAGGTGGTTACTTCTGTGACTTCTCCAATTACTGGCCAAATTCCCTCACAACATAAACCAAGTACACTTGTCCATGTTGCCCAACTAATTTTTTCCACCTAAAAATATTTTTTAAAAAAACTGCTGTAAGATTCTAACATTTAATATGCCAAGTCTAAATATTTTTCCATCACAGTAAAAGTAAAGATTTAACAGGAAAGCTGCTAAATCCTGGTTTTATAGCTTCCCAGCCCCACTGCCTGCAGAGAATTTCAGCATAGTATCATTTAGGACATGATTATTAGACACATACTATATGTCCTAGCTTCTGAGCACACAGTGATAAGTCAAACTGCTTCTTCACAAGACTACCCCAAAACAAGGCTTCCTGTGTTTCTAATTCTCTCTTAATGGATTATAAACACATTTTTCTTTTTCTTTTTTTTTTTTTTAAAAATATTTAGTTATTTATTTATGTATATGAGTACACTGTAGCTATACTGATGGTTGTGAGCCATCATGTGGTTGCTGAGAATTGAGTCCACCCTGCTCGCTCTGGCCCAAAGATTTATTTATTATTATATGTAAGTACACTGTAACACACTAGAAGAGGGCGTCAGATCTTATTACGGATGGTTGTGAGTCACTATGTGGTTGCTGGGATTTGAACTCAGGACCTTTGGAAGAACAGTCGGTGCTCTTAACTGCTGAGCCATCTCTCCAGCCCCATAAACTTGTTTTTCAATCAGTCTACAAATTAAGAAGTCTGACAGCCCCTTTATTAAGCCTCCTTCATGCTACACTTGCTGAGCATCTCTTTCTAGATCATATCAACAACAAGTTAGTGATTTTTATCAGGCACAAGGCCAAGAATAATTTCTCTCCTTCCTCTCCTCCCCCCACTCCCCTCTCCTATGCCCATACACACCTGTCAGAACAAGCATCTTAGGCATACAGGCTTCAAAAGACGCTGTACTCAGGGTACCAAAAGGGAGAGGATGACATGTCCTGTTTACCAGGGAATGCTTCTTGTACTTTTAGGACAGCAATTCAAGTGCAGCTAAGTATACAAGTTTCTATATTCCTTTTTATTTTCCTTTTTTGAGACAAAGTCTCACTATGTAAGCCCTAACTATCCTAGAACTCACTGCATAGACCAGGCTGGCTTTAAACTCATAGAGATCCAGTTGCCAAGATTCCTTCTTTTAAAAAGTATCTCTTTTCTTTATCCATCTATTTCTCTATCTGGCCCACTAAAATAAACTTGCTGGAAGAACTATTCAAATTCTGTGAGAACGAATGATCATCACACATAGATGAATGATGGGAAGGAGGCCTCAGTTTTCCAGCCACTGGCAGTCACATAGACATCACAAGAAGCATCACCATCTTCCTACCTCCACGCCGGGGATGGTTTGTTTTCTCCCTCTGGGAGCTTCAAAGAATAGCTGTTCTTTAGCACCAGTGTTGACTTGTAAAAGCTTTCCTTAAAAGAGAATTTTAAAATTACAGACATATTAAAGACACATGAATACAAATATCATCACTCTTAACTGTAATTCCCAGAAAGAAAACAAACCATAACATGTGATAAACATCTCCCAGGATGATGGGAACTTGTGTAATTGCCTAGGGAGAAATAGAATGTTCCAGTCTAGAGCTTAACTATCCTGGGCAAGCTTTAATCCCCTAAGCTGTGATTTACTACACACCTCAGCATGAGACCTATCATGCTTGTTACTATCATTAGGTAGATCCTTTTAGGATAGTCAGAGTCCTGGTTTTCACCAAAGAATAAGAATGCCAGCAGACAGCATCTGAGGCCTAAAACATGGATTCCCTCTGTGTAGCCTGTTTACCTGATTTACATACCAATGTACTAATTTCTAAAAATTTTCTTTTTCTTTTCTTTCTTATCACAATCTCAATTTCCCTTCTCTCCGTACCTCCCAGTCCTTCTACCCTCCACCTCCCCGTCCCTCCTGCCTCATCCATTCCTCCTCTATTTCTCTTCAGAAAAGGGCAGGCTCTCCTATGAAGATCAACCAGCCATGGCATATCAAGTTGCAACAAGACCAGGTATCTCCTCTCCTATTAAAGCTGGATAATCTAGTAGTATGAAAGGGGCCAAAAGCTAGGCAACAGAGTCAATCAAAGACAGCTCCTATTCCCACTGTTAGGAGTCCCACAAGAAGACCCCGCTACACAGCTATAACATGTACAGTCCCATAAAGGCTCCCTGGTTAGCAGTGGGTCCCTTCAAATCCATACACCTATGGACACTTGATTTTTGATGAAGAAGCCAAATATACAATGAAAAAAAAAAAAAGAAAGCATCTTCAATAAGTGGTACTGGACTAATGTACTTTTGAAATGTCTTGATTTATAACTTTTCTTGTTTTATGATTATGAAAACTTCCTGTAACTTACTATTTTGGAACATGGTATTTGAGGTAAACCTGGGTCTGTGTTCCCAGGCCATGGCCACTCATATTTGATTCCAGAATAAGCTGAACTTGATCCACTATGAAGTGATAGCTATATTTTTGCATGGGTATTTGTGTTTTGACTACATTTTTACAGGAAAACTCAAATTTAAGGCCTATATTTTGAGCCATTCAAGAGACTGAGAAAGGGCTGAAAACTTATAAGTTCAAGGACTGCCGAATGAATTCAAGGCAAACCTGTGGGATTTAGCAAGACCCTGTCTGAAGTGAAAAATAAGAAATGGGCAGGGCCATAGCTCAGTGGTAAGAGCACTTGCATGGCATGTGCAAAGCCAGCTTCCTCTATAGTGAATATACTAACACCATTGCACTCTCTTAATCTCTATTTAATTAAATAATTTCATTCATAAAAGGCTTATTTTTTTTAAAGATTTATTTTTTATTTTATGTATATGAGTACACTGTAGCTGTACAGATGGTTGTGAGCCACCATGTGGTTGCTGGGATTTGAACTCAGGACCTTTGGAAGAGCAATCAGTGCTCTTACCTGCTGAGCTATCTTGACAGCCCCAAAAGGCTTATTTTTTCTGTAGTTAGATACATTAGTTGGTATTCACACTGAAAAGAAACTTAAAACATTTTTTTTTTTGTGAAAATTGCTTGCTTAAATTGTAGAATATCCTTTAAAGCAAGGACATTTATAATATTTGTCCAAAATTTTCATTGTTATATGCTATGCACTCTGCAAAGAAGTATTCATTAATTACTATGTCATAAAATTATGACAAGTTTTTAGAAAAATATATGCTATATTAAATAATGGAAGAAGTGATTTTGAAATCTTTACATTTTTATTTCCAAATTTGAAATATGTGAAGTCTATCTGACAAAAATCAGGACATTATGGCTAACTTTCCTTCTTGTATAAAATTTAGATTACTTTAAAGTTAACACTGTATCGCCACCTATACTCTGAAAGTCTGAACTTGTACAGTGTCCACCTTGTGCTGAATCCCGTGTAGCTCTCACTAGCATCTTACCTCTGCTGTCCCAGTCGATATGGGTGATGTAGCTGGTTGCTCCTTTGCAAACCCCCACTCGTTTACTACTCGTCACGTTGTATATATCAACGAAGCTGTCATGGGATGCCACAGCTAGGTATTTCCCAGAACCTACAACAGAAACATCTGTCTACATCTCCTACCTCAGGAAGGAGTTTTTGACTCTGCGACTAGAGGTAACTTTAATATCTTTTGAGGGCAGTCTTAAGTAAGCTATACTATAATCAGGCCCATATGCTTATATCAAATGGTAATATATTTCTTCAAGAACATTAAATAACAAAATGAAGTACATTTTCTTAGTGTAACACATTAGATCAGTAGACAGAATAATTTAAAGAGCCAATTAATACCCAATCTTGATACAAACAATCCTTCCCCCCCAAATCCTGCTAAATGTAGAGGGAAAGTGGACCAAAATCAACATAAGAAATGTTTGTCTTATCATTAGTAATTCCTATGTTGTAGTGGGCTCTCTAGTAGACAATGAATTAAAAAAATATGACATAAAACTTAAGTACTTTCAAAAGCATTACTATATGAAAAAATAGTTATTTGACCCCTTTTATTTACAAACATGAAAACTAAAGTCCACCTAAGGTACCCTGGCCCAGGTTACTTGGAAAATTAATGGCATACAGATTAAGATTAAACAGACATTTTCACTTGGCAAGTTCAGGGCTTTTCCACCTGACCTGGGCTTAATCAAAAATAAAACTTTGAGGCTGGAGACACGGTCAGTGGAAAGAGTGCTCTATACAAACATAAGGCCTGATGTTTGGATCCTCATGCCCATGTAAAAAGCTGGGCATGGCTACAACCTGTGACCCCCCAGCACTGTTGGGGATAGAGGCAGGAGGATTATTCAGTTCGCTGGCTAACCCAGCTTCAGGTTCAGTGAGAGACATGGTCTCAAAAGGAGTAAGATGGATGATGACTGAGCAAGACACCAACTGTCCTCTGAGTTCACACACACATATAACACACACTGAAATCTCAATCTCTCAATTTCTTAATCTCCCCCCTCTCTCTCCCTCTCCCTCTCCTTTGTCTCTGTCTGTCTGTCTGTCTGTCTGTCTGTCTGTCTATCTGTCTCTCTCTCTCTCTCTCTCTCTCTCTCTCTCTCTCTCTCTCTCTCACACACACACACACACACACACACACACACACACAAGAGAAAGAGAGACAGATAGACAGAGAAACAAAGACAAAGAAAGTATGCTTTAAGGTAAAATTAATCAGAAAAAAATTACACATTGATACATTTACTAACTGATGCTAATAATCAAATACACACTCAATGCAATCTCACCAGGTGAAAACCGGATGTCTGAAATAATATCTTTTCTGTGGTGAAAGGACACAAGATCCTCTAGAGTGTCAGCATTGGCCATTAAGAAGCTCCCATCGTTGAGACCTACAGCTAAAGCTTTTCCATCAGGGGAAAAGCAGCAGCACCTCCCACCTGAAAGAGAAGAAAAGCACCAGGAAGTGTTGGTCACACATTCATGTTTAAAGCATGTTCTTTAAGGATCTTTAACTATAAAGAGGAACTTGTATGTATTATGGCCCCAAATCAACATAAAAAAGTCAAGACATTCTGTTAAAATAAACTGGCTTCTAAACTTAACAAAAATGTACTGTTATTTACCTCAACAGAAAGGTGATGAAAAAGAGAGAACTGAACCAATATAAAGCCAATGATGTAAGTGAAGTCTGGGAGTGAGGGGTGGGTGGGGGGAGGGAAATGCAATCCTTAGATGTTCTATTCAATCAAAAATTTAAACATGAGGCCATCTTTGTAAAAATGCTTCAGAAATTAAAAAGGATACTAGGCAGTTATTTAAGATAGAAGGATCTGTTACAAAACTATACATGTGTACTATTAATATTGTTTATTATTACTGATATTATTCATTTCAAGAGAAGTCAGAGCCACACTGATGAATAAAGAGATAATAATGTGCTTATCCTGACAGCAAGATACGCGGCAAGCTTAGGCAAACCCCTAAAGCTTTCAGTACTAGCATGTAATCTGAGGGATGGGGTGAGGCAGTTACAGAATGAAAATCCGACTCAACTGGGAATAAATAATCATCTAATCAAGCATACACTGATAAAGGAGAATCTAGGAATGACTGCTGCAACCTGAGAGTCGAGGGACAGTGATGACAGTCGGCAGCAGTGGAAGGCACAGGAATGGACAGGCATGCAGACAGACTTGGTGGGGAGAAAGTCCAGCTCACACTTCTCCCTCAGCAGTGATGTCATTTACTGACACGAGTGTGTAGCCCTTTAGTTAAGAATGCCTAAAAGAAACTCAATGGGAGGCATGATGAAAGCTACCTGACATGTTAATACTTCTCAGGACAACAGGCTAGAGGCACACACATGGGAGACGGTAGTACACGATGGTCATTAACAGAAATCAGGATAGAATTTGTCATTTATTACCAGCCAACCCCCAAACCAAACTACTTTTCCCTGCTATATGATATGATAGCTGAATCCTGCGGATAGTTTTGCTTTGTCAGACAATTTGATTTTGTCTAGAACATACTGTGGAGGGAAAGCCATTGATAAGATAATGTAGATAATGCACTCATCTCCAATGGAAACTTTCCACAAGTATGGTCCAGAAACTCCAAACTGCTACTTGACATGGCAGCAGCAATCTGTTATCCTGTGACCTGAGCCTCTAGCCAAGACAATGTTGGCTAGTTGTCAATTAGACATGAACTAGAGTCATCTGAGAAGAGGGAACCTTAACTGAGAAAATGTTGCAATCAGATTGGCCTGGGCAAGCCTGTGGGGCATTTTCTAGATTGATGATGGATGTGGGAGACCCAGTCCATTGTGAGTGGGGCCAGCCCTGGACTGTTGGTCATAGGGTATATAAGAAAGCAGGCTGAGGAAGCTGGGAGGAGCAAGCCAGTATGCAGCACTCTTCCACTGGTCTTGCTTCCATTCCTGCATGACTATCCTTTCTGATGGGCCTCATCTGTGAGCATAAATAAACCCTTTTCTTTTCAGGTTGCTTTTGGTCATGGTCTTTATTATAGTAATAGAAATCAAACTAGGACAGGCCTGAATTTGACTGGTCAGAACCATTCCTGTTTGCATGACTATGCTTCATGTGACCCTTATCTGCATGGCAGAAATTGTACAACTGGAAATTGCAAGCACAATGGGGCTTATAGGACCCCCCCACACTACGCACCAGCCAGTACAGACTGCCCTCCTTTACATGGTATGAATTACATGCCAGGAAACTGTACACAAAGCAGCCCAATCCAACCACTTTTGGACTGTAGCCATCTTCTCACACCTCATACTGCAGATAGTATTCTATCCAGTATAAGGATACTGTCCAGTGTGATGAGCTTTGCAGCAGGTTCAGTACACTACGCTTCCTACTGCCTAACACCCTCTCAGCTAATGTAGCTCCTGCTCCACTACCCGAGGGAGCCTGCAAGGCCAAAAGTGAAGAAAGGGACTCTGCTTCTTTCTTCTAGAGCACTGGAGCCAGCAGATAGACTTACAGGGTTGAGGGGGTCTGTAGACAGCTGTGAGCAGAGGCTTTCTTAGGCTAGCTGCAACCTACACCTTCTGGAAAACTCCTTTACCACTGGCAGGAGGTACAGGGTATAGTGACATCAAGGCCCTTTCTGCCAAAGAGATCTGAGGCGGCCAGTACTTCCTTGTTCATTCTTTTTTCACTGTTCATTCTCCCTACAGGTACATCTGCTTTCTTCGGTTACTCCTTTTATACTCTCCTGAATCCTCTCTTATGCCCTCAGTAATGACTGTCTTTTAGTGGTTATCACTTTGTTACCTTTGGGCTGAGCACTCTGAGCCCTTGCCAACAGGAAATGGAATGTTAGTAATTGGAAGCATGCACAAGCACCATAGTTAGTCAAGTTGTCTCTGCTGCTGAATGTGACTGACGACTGTCTTTGGTCCTACGGCCTTGGGGAGCCTGAGGGGGTCCCACCTTTGAATGCTGTGCTAATGGTGATGACAAGGTAACATGAAAAAGAGTCTGAGTGCAAGAGTCATTTACAGCGAGAAGTAAACAGATCAGGTCTTAAGCCCAAGTCAGAGCAGTCAAAGTAGTCAGAGCCACCACAGAAAGTTTACAAGAATTCCTGACACCCAATGGCCCATAAAGAATTAAACAAAATTTAACATTGTGGTAAATGATTAAAATGTCAATTCAATTACACGACGTCACCATATTCCTTCTATGAAAGCTGGACACTGAATGGGAACTCTGAATTCTGAATGTGAACATTTGGCTGGACCCTGACAATACTGAGAACTCAGATTTCATAATTTTGTGTGTTGCTCGCCAGCACTTTCAGTTGGCTTTTTCTGTACCTGGGAAGTCTGACCTGAAGCAGCTAGCTGTCTTGGAGAAAAGAACTCTCACAACCACCCTGTGTTGTCTGTTACTAAACTCACAGCTTGGGTCAAAATACAGCATTCTCTAGAGCAAGAATGGGAAAAAGATTCCCATGTTTATAAGCCACAAAAGAACCATGGCAACTCTTCAACCCTGCTGTAGCCGTGCAGCAGCCATAGATCACACAACAGAGGGTTGTGGCTACAACCAATTCAACCTCAGTCTTTGCTGAATGTGATGGCGCAATATAACTTTAGCACTCAGGAAGCCAAGGAAGCAGGCAGGATAGATGGAGAAAACAAAACACACTTTATGACTGAAATAGAGGACGGGGTTTGAAGCAGGGTACAAAAACAGGGAACATTATGGGTACATGGAAAGGAAAAGGAGCCCTTGAAGCCTTTTGCCAGCTAAGAAGCAAAACTTCCAACACAATAGATTTAATTTAATTTAATTTAATTTAACTTAATTGATATAAGAGTTGTCAACATAGATAATGTTTATTTTATTTATGAATACTTTTAAACAATGTTAAAATACCAATGGCCTAAGTTTAAGACCTAAGCCATTATAACCTCAAATAAGGCTTTACCCTTTCTCAGATGTCTTCTGGGATCCTCAAACAAGACAATAGCTTCTACTTTCCTACACCCCTGTGGCCTACATTAAGGATTGCAATCCTGTTGGGACCCATGGGAATCTCCCTAAAAATCTTATAAAGTTAAAATCTTATATTATAAAGTTCTTAGCAAGTCTCTGTACATAATAGATGCACACTCTCCAAAAGTCACCGAAATGTGACTCCCTTAGAGAAGCCCACAATCACACCCTTGGTGTGTCTTTCTTCCCAGGAACCCCTCTTGTAAGCCCCATGCTTAAAGTCATGTTGAAATCTCTTAAGAGAACGCAACTCAGTTTCATGCTAGCTCCTCTTGAAAAAACATTTTGTGCAGCAGGAATGTGTGGAAAGATTTGTGCCACCTGCTCCTGTACATTACTTCCATTTCCAGACCTTTCCGAGCCTAACATTTTATAGGACGTTTTGTTACTGGGAACAAGGACAGAGAGACATAGCTCCACATTGTCACCCTTGGTAGCCTGAGAAATTATTTTTAGAAACTTCAACTTGAGCAAACCCATGAATCTTGGCTTTGATGCAGAAAAAAATGAAAATTATTAAAATGAACTAGCAGATTAAATAATGATGAGAGAAAGTTTAGAAAGGAGGATTCTCCATTAGAGATCGACAGAGATGTGGGGCTAAAAAGAAACATGGAATGAGAAAGATATGGAAAGATAGCAAGAATCAAAAAACAGACATTCCATAAAAATTCTAAATTGATTATAATTAAAAACTAAAACCACAGGATACACGAGCTGTTGTTTTGGTTTTTTGTTGTTGAGATGGGGGTCTTATTGTACAGCTCAGGCTGGCATGAATGTTGAAGTCATACCACCTCTACAGAGATTACAGGTGGCCATCAGCATGCCAGCAAAAGAAACTGTTAATGGAAAATTTTCAATGTGTCATTTTAAAAAGGAAGTGCAAATGGCTGGTAAGTATTCAGGATATATTTACTTCTCAAACTTTAAGAATATAAAAATTGAGTCATTGTATATTTAAATTCTACTTATTCTTTGATTGCTATGAAGTTGAGTTATTTGCAAAATTTTTTCTTATACAGCTCACTTACATCAGTGTCTCATAACTAACTCAGCATGACATCAATAATCTTTTTTATCAATTTTTATTATTTTATTTATTTATATTCTTGTTGTTTCCCCTCTCTCCATCCCCCCTTCCACAGTTCCTCATCCCATTCCTCCTCCCCCTTGCCTCTGAGAAGGTGCGCCACAACCCCCTACCCCCCAGGCCTCTCCCATCCCTGGGGCCTCAAGTCTCTTGAGGATTAAACGCATCTTCTCCCACTAAGGCACGACCAAGCAGACCTCTGTTAGATTTGTTCCAGAGGTCTTAGACTGGCCTGTGTATGTTCCTGGTTGGTGGCTCAGTCTCTGGGAGCTCCCTGGGGTCTGGGTAAGTTGAGCTTGCTGGTCTTCTAAGGCCTGACACTATTACTGTAAGCTATGTTATGTTTACAGTCGGGAGCCTGGCATGGCTGTCCTCTGAGAGGTTCTAGCAGCAGCTGAGACAGATCCAGATACTTACAGCCAACCATTGGACTGAGGTTGGGGACCACTATGGTTCAATTAGGGAAAGAACATCAACAATCTTATTATATTAACTTAAGCAGTTGTCACACATACCACCAGAAATGATGGCTGACACCCTTAATCCCAGCATTCAGGAGGCAGAGGCAGGCAGAGCTCTGTGAGTTTGAGGTCAGCCTCAATTTTATAGAGTTATAGGTCAGCTAGGGAAACATAGTGAGATTTTGTCTCAAAAAAGAAAATTTCACACATATCCTTTCAAATTATGAAAATCAACTTTCCCTCTTGAACTAATGCTGAATAAAATAAACTAAGTAAGACTATTAAAACCTCAAAATACAGAATCACAAGTTTTGCCCGTAACCTAATGCAAAGATGTACTCCCAGTGGGAGCCACTAGCACTGGCAGAGAGTTTTTCAATATTAACACAAAATAAAAGGCCACATACTCAGGAAGCATAAAGCAGATGAATCCAAGTAAACCCAGACCCATGTTTAATGCGGGTAAACTACAGAGTGTAGGGAAAGCAAGAGAGTAAGACTGACTCTATACCAAGAGCTCCAGAAGCAATTACAAGAATTCAAAACTGAACCAGCTATCAAAATAAGTTTGCACTATTAGACAAGTGAGGGCAATACTCCATTCCAATTGGCATTATACTGTTAAAAGAGGAGTTAAGCAATAGTAATGAAACTGAATAAATGCACCCTGCCTTGGATCTCTCCCACAATCCTATCCTTGGAATGAGGGAATTTCCAATAACCTTTTGCAAGAGACCTTCTATGGCTATTTGTGAATTTCAGAAGACTGTGACAGTTTAATCTCTGTTGAAGTCTGAGAGCCTCTTACCCTTTTTTAGTTTCCGGACTGCCAACATACAATGACTAGGTGAGAGATCCCATATTCTTAAGGTCTTATCATCACTTACAGTAGCACAGATGGGCAGATAAGGATGGGTGGCCAAACCCCACACCTCTCCTTCCATGTGTCCCTATAAAGAAAACATAGTTAATCTCAGCATAATCTGAAAATACATGAATGAGAGGAGGAGCTGCGCAGACCCGCTCACCAGTGAAACCGAAGAGGACCTCTAAGTTCAGTAAAGCCTTGACAAGGTTTCAAGGACACAGAAGAAATGAAAGAACATTTCCTAAGGAGAACCTAGTGGTAAAATAGTGAGGGTATGTGTACTGGGACCCACCCCTCTTCCCTGGTCACAACTCATGTGCTTGGAAACCAAACAGACTCCTGTTACCAAGAACACCTGGCTTTATCCCCAACTCCTGGCTGGAGGGCCAGCTTCTGAGGAGGGGCAGCATACCGTCCTACCCTACTGCCTTTTGGAGAATAAATTCTTGTTGTAAACAGCAGGCAAGTGGAAGCTCCAGTTCCCCAAGTCTTTATTCTAGATGTCAGATCTACCTTGAGTGTAATGCCACTGAGAATAATGAAGCCCTGTTGTAACTCAAGGAGACCTGAGATCACTTCCACCATATGCATTTACCCACTAAAGTCTACAACACCCAGAAGCTCTCCCTGTCCTTGTACTCAACCCCAGAGCCCTGACTTTGCCTCTGGGCAAACTGGCTGGTCTGTTTTTGATTGTCATATGATTAACAGCCTTCACTGGTCTCAACACTACATGTAAAGATGAGTGTTTTCTGCATTCTGCTATAAAGCCAGTTTCTTTAAGATGAGGAGCTGCTGCTGCTTCTGCTTCTGCTTCTTCTTCTTCTTCTTCTTCTTCTTCTTCTTCTTCTTCTTCTTCTTCTTCTTCTTCTTTCTTTCTTTCTTTCTTTCTTTCTTTCTTTCTTTCTTTC
>NC_034596.1:93340637-93383177 GCF_900095145.1 Mus pahari
TAACCACTGTCCAGGACTGACATAGTAAAAGAAGTAGCCACTGTCCAGGACTGACATGAAGGAGTGAATCAATTATTTGTAGATGAGATGATCTTGTATATAAAAATTAGTAAGGAATCTACTGCAAAACTTTTAGAACTAATACAAGAAATTAGCAAGTTCTTAGGTCCTTGTTTCCATTATAGGATGTACACAAAATAAACTGTAAAATATATTAGCAAAGAACAATCTGAAAATAAAATTGAGAAAATACTGTTTAAAATAACATCAAAAATCGGGACAAGCTTAACAAAACAAGACTATATAGTAAAAACCACAAAATCTTGTTCCCGTTAAGTTAGAGACCACATGACTAAAGAGCTACTCATGTCCACGAGGACCTGACACCGTTAGAACAGACTGAGCTACAGGCAGCACTGCTACAAACACTGGTGTCTTCTGATGTCCCAGAATAAGTTTGTGTTTTGTATATTTCTATCCTGAAGAGGCTCTCAACTTTTTCTTCCTTATTCTTACTTTATCTTCTAGGTGCTTTTGTAAAAGTCAGAATTTTGTGCAAAAAAATCCTATCAAAGAATGGATTATAATGATAAAAAATTTACATTTTATCTAGATCTTTTATATCATTATCAACATTTCATAATTTTCTTAGTGTAGGTTTTACATACTTTAACTATAAAATTCCTGGTCACTGGACTAGCCAGTGGGAAGGATCAGACAGTACAAGTGCATGCCTTCAAACCTGACAATCTGACTCTGAGTTCCAAGAATCCATGGCAGAAGAAGAAAACTAACTCCCCCAACCTGTCCTCTGACTTCCACACATGCCACAGTGTGTGCACTGCTCCCCAAATCCAAGAATACATGTAACCAAATCATAAAAAATAAAGTACTGGTTATTGTATAGTTTTATGAGTAGTATTGTATGTAATATTTTATTCGTATTGCTACTAGAAAGAAATACCATTGATTTCTATATGTTCATTTTTAAACTCATCACATCATAGAGGACCTCTATCAGTTTTAATTTTTCAATTTATTATATCAATATTCAAGGTATATAGTTATGTCTGAAATTAATACTGTTTTTCTATTTATTTCTAGCAATTAAACCTTTACTTGATTTCTTTCACTAGATCCACTAAGCTTTCACATACATGTTTAGACAACAGCCAAGGAAAGGTTATCATATATCCTAAAGCCAAGAAGCTAAAAAAGACATTAAAAATCTCACCATATAACAAATATAGCACAATATGATAGGTGTAATTCAGCGGTACAGTATGTATTCAGCATGCATGAGGCCCTGGCCTAAATGCCTAGTATCATTTTTTTTTAAAGCTATATTGGGAGCAGTTTTAATTAGGAGTCCATAAGGACAGCATCTACACTAGGTTACTATGTAAACAACCTGAAAGCCAACATCAATACTAAGATGAAGCCATCTATTTTACCAAACAGAAGTCCCCAGCAGACTCTAATCAAAACACCTGATAATCACAAACTGCCAATGATGTCAAGCTAAGGTTTAAGAATTTCAACCAAACAAGTGGATCTTTGTCTTCTCCACCTAGCTGACAAGAGCTTGGTGCCCACACTGAGGCATGGCTCCTCAAATCTCTTCTGACTTTGAGTGCAGTCCTCTACACGAGTGCTTTAGTGCTCAAATAAAGTCTGCTCAGTTTATCTTATCTTAAACATCCTTTCTTTTAAGACAGTCTTCTCATTTATTCTCTGATGCCACTCATGTAAACAATGTATGCTGACCATATCTACCCTCTCTCCAACTCTTCTCAGATTCTCAGTCCATCCACATTTTTATCTTAATAGAGATTATGTGTGATTTCTAAATCTTTTCTTATGACATTTTAAAAAGTAATTCCTCTGTATTCATGTCTAAAAGAGTATTTGTAGTAATACTGTCTGAGATCTCACAGATGTGTAAATTACCTTGACTAGCCAGATGCCTAACCTAAGGGGAAGATCATGAGTGCAGAGTCAGTCAGTTATACACACGCACGCACGCACACACACACACACACACACACACACACACACACACACGCACACACACCAGAAACCCCACAATGACTTTATTATTATTTTTATTTTAAAGGCATACTCTGTAGGTGAAATTAACAAGCTATCTTATCACTAGTATATGTTTTGCCTCTTATATAATCTCATTGATAGGGTATTAACAATAAAGCACTAAATAAAGCATGAACAGTGCTCTATCTGTGTGTGCTCTTTGGTATCCTAACAAGAATGAGGCAGATAATTTAAGACACATGTCTGTATTAAGAAAGGAGGCAGAAGTGGAAACAGGGGCAAGTGGGATCCCCAC
The DNA here is from genome assembly GCF_900095145.1 of Mus pahari. Taxonomy (NCBI): domain Eukaryota; kingdom Metazoa; phylum Chordata; class Mammalia; order Rodentia; family Muridae; genus Mus; species Mus pahari. Next base: position 93,342,985 of record NC_034596.1, read on the forward strand.
AAATTTGAGGCCGGCCTAATCTACATAGCAAATTCCGAATTAGCAGACCACAGTGAGACTCTCTCTGTCTTAAAAGTTTATTTCTGAATTTGTATTAGCTTCTTTTCCCTGATAAATGTTTTCAGTAATACAATTTTAGTCTCTAGTCAGACTGCCCTTTCTCACTTCTGCAAGCTATAAACTTAACACTTACGTAGCCAAAGAGTTTCAAATGACTTATGTTTAGCAAATGGGCTCCAAAAAGTAAAACTAAAACATGAAATGAATGCCTCATTATAACTAGTTTTTGTCTCATTGATTTCATAATTAGCGATAGAATTTTACTTAAGTATTGGTACTTATTCTACATGAGAATAAGTATATTCATTTACTGGTTTTGTCTAGTCCATGGGCTAATTTTTTCACAATGTATATTAACATTGAGACATATTTCCCTCACTCATCTTGCATTGATTCACCCATGTCAGCTTTGCTTCTCATGTTCTGAATGAAAACATGAACTGTAAAGGAAGAAAAGTGCACATTAACATTTCAAGTACCTGGACCAGAAGAGTGATTGGGCCACTCTTATCCACTTCTAATATCTCACCATTCTTTGTGCCAACCAAAATATGACCATGCCCTAATGATATGGCACGTATAGATGGGTTATCTTCCAAAAGCAGACCTGAAATGTTAAATGGAAACGATCTTAAAGGTATGAAGTTAAGATAATTCAAGAGTATGTATTTTTCCACTGATAGTATTTGATGGTTAAAAACATCACATTATAAAGTTCTATCTATATTTGAGAAATTCTAATAATGTACTGTATTTCCTTCAACCATTCAATTTGTTAATCTTAGAGCATACCAACATATAATTCTGTCCTACCCAGATCCTACACTATCATTTCAATAACTACATCTTTGCCTCATAGATAGTAAATCTTCATCATCTTCCTGCTCCCCTTCAGTTATGCATACCATCCAGATCAGGAATTCCAACTCAGCAGAAGACAGATCCCTCTGACCAGTGTGTCCTAGGTAGGCCTCAGTCACATAGCAGGAAGCATGGCAGACCTAGCTCTTACAACAGTTCTTGTGTGAGGAGGTTATTAGGAAGGGAGAATTTGAGAAAGGAGTTAAACTTCTGAAGGGGGAAGTGAGGATGAAGTAATGTAGAATAAAGTGTTTCTGATCTGAAATGTGAGCATGGCTCTGTCATTGGAGGGAAGTACAGACTGTAGGAAAAAGTTAAAGCTTGCAGAAAAGGCATTGAGGTGGGAGGGAGTATGGCGCAGTCCCTGAAAGGAAGGAGCTGTGAGGCTAGAGTGGAGGCCAGCACAGTTCCCTCCTCCCACAGTGGGTTCCAGGGACTGCAATCAGATTGTCAGCCTTGTTCAGTAAGCGCAAATGCTGCCTGACAACAATCTCCTAGAAGCTGATGTGTATGAGAGTCAGGAGTGACATGGTGAGTTAGTACTTCATCAAATACACCAGAGAGAGGAGGATAATGACTCTGGTTTCATGATTTCTATTTAATTCTGATGAGTAACAAGAAGGCAAAATATATTTCTTGTGTTCCATGTCAGTGATCAAGCATATTGATGAATAATCAATCTTTTCTTGAACAACAGACTAAATATGAACCCACCTTTAGATCCTGGGGCTAAATCAGCTCTTTTTATAGCATAGGTCTTAAGACATCTTTCAAAGGAATCATCCCAAAGGGCTACCATACCATCTTTTCCTCCAGTTACAAATCCCTATGAAAACAAAGGGATCCAGTTAGTAAATACCAAAATACATCAAAACCAACTAGCTGCTTTGTATTGAAAAGCTACAGAGAAAAGCGTCTTCTGACTAACAGGGGTTCAGTATAAGGGATTAAGTTTAACAGTATGAGTCTCTATCATAGTTTCTAGACATAGACACAGAATCTGTAACGGTATCTATAGTGATGCTAGGATACCAAAAGACCAGTTTCTATAGTGGGTGGAGAGCTACACCTGCCACTATCACACTTTCAGCAATCACACACACTCTTCTAAAGCCTCCTACTTTACATTGGAAAGAAGGAATGGCAATGGCACTGAATAAGACATAATTATACAGACAGCACTTAGCATAATGCTGACACTAGCAGGGCTTAATAGAGTAAGGTTTTAGTTTCCTTTTCTTCATAATAATTTGTGTGTGTGAATGAGAGAGAGACAGAGAGAGAGGGAGGAGTGAGGGGGGAGGGGAGAGGAATAGGGGGTAGAAGAGAGGGGGAGGAGGAAGGGGAAGGAGGAGGAGAAAGGGGGAGGGGGAGGGAGTGTGAGTATGTGTGTGTGTTTCTGTAAGGTCAGAGGACAGCTCTCCTTCCAATGCGAGTTCCAGGAACTGAACTTAGGTTGCCCAATCTGTGCAGTCAGTATTATTCTTGCTGAGCCATCTCACCAGCCTTTCCTTTCCCTGTTCTCTTTCTTTTCCTTTCCTTTCTTTTTTCTTTCTTTTCTTCTTTTTCTTCCTTTCTTTTTGTTTGTTTGTTTTTTACTTTTAGACAGAGTCTTGCGAGTTCAGGCTGGCTTTGAGCATCAAGTGTGACCTTGAACTTATGATCCTCCTCCCTTCCCCTTCTGAATGCTGGGGTTACAGGGATGTGCCACTATGCCATTTAAAGTGTTTTTAAGCAGCATACCTATTCCGTATCATATTTAGGGATTTGGAAGGAAAGAACAAAACAGACCATGATTGGGTAGCCCAGCTAAGTAGAAAGCTGTGCTCCTTTCATGATAGCTGTATTTAATTTAAAACGCCCTTAGGTTACTTACTTTCTCCAATGCATGCATACTGAACACGGGCCCATCATGGGCTTTAACTGTTTTTACAAGAAAGACATCTCTCCAGATGCACACATCTCCTGTGGAGGTTCCAGAAAAAGCCATCTCTTCAGTCCATCCGTACACTGCACACATCATTGTGTCGTTTTTCCCCAGAGTGCCTACGTAGCCTTTTTTTCCAATTAATCCTCCCCCTGGGTCATAAAAAAAAAATGTGAAAGTACTGCTTTCAAAATGTCCACAGTTACAAAGAATAGCTTCATCCCTATTGATGTCTGATAGAAAGATATGTAACAGTATAGAGAATTAAAAAGAAAATTACAAATCTATCAATCTACTTGGGGAATAATTTATATCATAGATCTTAGGCTATATCTTTTTAGATAAATAACATAAAAACTAAGTTTTAGTCACTTGTTAGAATTTTTAATAATACTTGTCAAAAATTTTATGACTTATTTAAAGAAAGTTTTTTAAAGACCAATACAGGCCCACACTGTGGCTCCTAGGAGGTCCATGGTAATCAAAGACACAGGTGAGAATCTCGCCCAAATACCTATGCCAGCTGACAGAACCATGGGGCCCAGATGACGAAGGACCCACCTTCACCACTGCTAACGCCCCATACTCAGCTCCACCCTTCTTTCGGCCAGCTTCCTACCTGGGCAAGATCAGTGGCCAGATACCAGGCCATACCCCACAGCCTGTTTGCCTCCTAGGTGGTCACCAAAGACACAGAGCCCAGCTGACACAAGGCCCACCTGCCCAGCTTTACCTTCCTACTAGTCTCCTTCTCCATCCAGGCCAGATCAGCGGGCCTGATACCCTCCCACACCCCACAACCTGTCTGTCTTCCAGGAGGCCCAAAGTAACCAAGGACACAGCCTGCCTGCCTCCTAGGAGGTCCACAGTAACCAGGGATGCCAGAAGTCTGCTTTAACCAGAGATACAAGAGGCCCACCCTAACCAGAGACCGCAATGCCTGCCTCCAAGGAAGCCAGCTCTAGTCAGAGATGCCCAGGCCAATTAACACCAGAGATAACCAGATGACAGAGTCAAGCACAAGATCATAATCAACAGAATTCAGTGCAATCAGGCACCACCAGAACCCAGTTCTCCCACCACAGCAAGCCTTGGATACCCCAACACGCCTAAAAAGCAAGATAATCACTTAAAACTCCATCTCATAAAGATGATAGAGGCCTTTAAGGAGGATATAAAGAACTCCCTTAAAGAAATACAGGAAAACACAGGTAAACAAATAGAAGCACAGGTAAATAGAAAAGGAAATAAATCTCTTAAAGAAATACAGGAAAATACAATCAAGCAGGTGACAGAATTGAACAAAATGGTCCAAGAACAAAAATGGAAATAGAAACAATAAAGAAAACACAAAGGGAGAAAACCCTGGAGATGGACAACTTAGGAAGGAGATCAGGAGCTACAGATGCAAGTGTCACCAACAGAATGCGAGAGATAGAAGAGAGAATCTCAGGCCTAGAAAATACCATAGAAAATATGGGCACATTGGTCAAAGAAAATACAAACTGTAAAAAGCTCCTAACCCAAAAAATACCGGAAATTCAACATACAATGAAAAGATCAGATCTAAGAATAATAGAAATAGAAGAGGTTGAAGAATCCTAGCTCAAAGGACCAGAAAACATCTTCAGCAAAACCATAGGAAAAAAAACTTCCCTAATCTAAAGAAAGAGATGGCCATTAAATGTACAAGAAGCCTACAGAATATCAAATAGATTGGATCAGAAAAGAAAATCCTTCTACCACATAATCGCAAAAACACTAAATTCGCAGAACAACAACAGCACTAAATTCGCAGAACAACAACAGAAAAAGAATATTAAAAGCTGCAAAGGGAAAAAGCCAAGTAACATGTAAAGGCAGACCCATCAGAATTATACCTGTTTTCTCAACAGAAACTCTAAGGGCCAGATGATCCTGGACAGATGTCATCTAAGAAAATACAAATGCCAGCCCAGGATACCATACCCAGCAAAACTCTCAATCACCATAGATGGTGAAACCAAGATATGTCATGGCAAAACCAAATTTAAACAATATCTTCCTACTAATCTAGCCCTACAAAGAATACTGGAACAAAATCTCCAATACAAGGAGGGTAACTACATCCAAGAAAACAAGAAATTAAACATTACACAATAAAACCAAAAGAAGAGAATCATATATAATACTACCTCCAGCAACAAAAATAAACCCAATGCTGGCAAGGATGTGGAGAAAGAGGAACACTCCTCCATTGCTGGTGGGATTGCTTGTACAACCACTCTGGAAATCAGTCTGGCGGTTCCTCAGAAAACTGGACATAGTTCTACCAGCAGATCCAGCAATACCACTTCTGGGTATATACCCAGAAGATGTTTCAACTGGTAATAAGGACACATGCTCCACTATGTTCATAGCTGCCCTATTTATAATAGCCAGAAGCTGGAAAGAACCCAGATGTCCCTCAACAAAGAAATGGATACAGAAAATGTGGTACATTTACACAATGGAGTACTACTCAGCTATTAAAAACAATGAATTTATGAAATTCTTAGGCAAATGGATGTATCTGGAGGATATCATCCTGAGTGAGGTAACCCAATCACAAAAAAACCTCACTTGATATGCACTCACTGATAAGTGGATATTAGCCCAGAAACCTCGAATATCCAAGATACAATCTCCAAAACACAAGAAAATCGAGAATAAGGAAGACCAACACGTGGATACTTCATTCCTCCCTAAAATAGGGAATAAAATACCCATGAAAGAAGTGGCAGAAACAAAGTTTGGAGCTAAGACGAAAGGATGGACCATCCAGAGACTGCCCCACCTGGGGGTCCATCCCATAATCAGCCACCAAACGCAGACACTATTGCATATGCCAGCAAGATCTTGCTGAAAGGACACTGATATAGCTATCTCTGTNAGGCTATGCCANTGCCTGGCAAATATAGAAGTGGATGCCCACAGTCATCTATAGGATAGAACACAGAGACCCCAATGGAGGAGCTAGAGAAATTACCCAAGGAACTGAAGGGGTCTGCAACCCTATAGGTGAAACAACAAAATGAACTAATCAGTACCCCAAGAGATCATGTCTCTAGCTGCATATGTAGCAGAAGATGGCCTAGTCAGCCACCGTTGGGAAGAGATGCACCTTGGTCTTGCAAACTTTATATGCCCCATACAGGGGAATGCCAGNGCCAAGAAGNGGGAGTGGGTGGGCAGGGGAGCAGGGTGGGGGAGGGTATAGGGACATTCAGGATAGCATTTGAAATGTAAATGGTGGTATGTGTGTGTTTTCGAGACAGAGTTTCTTTGTGTAATAGTCCTAGCTATCCTTGACTAACTTTGTAGACCAGGCTGACCTCGACCGCCCAAAGATCTGCCTGCCTCTGCCTCCTACGTGTTGGTATTAAAGATGGGAGCCATGCCACAATTACCCAGCAACTGCACATTATTTTTAAAGTATGTACTTCTAATGTTCTTTTTCTCCTCCTCCTCTTCCTCTTCTTCCTCCTCTTCTCCTCCTCCTCCTCTTCCTCCTGCCTCTTTTCCTCCTCCTTCTCCTCCTTCTCACTTTTCTCCGTCTTCCTCTTCCTCCTCCTCTTTTTAGTTGAGAGGAGTCTATGACAAGTTTCCATTTTGTTTTTTCTTGCATGTATACATACACCTGTACGCACCTCATGCATGCAGTGCCCACCAGGTCCAGTAGAGGGCACTGGATCCCCTACCAGAAAGTGGTCAAGTAGGTGCCTGGAATTAAACTTGGGTCCTTAGAAGAGCAGGGGTCTCTATCATGAGCCATTTCTCCAGCTACCTACTATTTACTTTTAAAAAATCTCATATTTCAAACAAATATAAAGGTGTAGTGTTTCTGCATAGTCCTCTATCCAGTTTCCCTTAATGTTAACATCTTAACGACACTATTCCTTTATCAAGACTAAGACACCAACATCATTTACACAATACCCTTAATTGAACCTCAGACTTCATTCAGATTTCAGTTTTTCTAAAGATTTTCCTTGTCTATCCCAAAATCCAGTCCAGCATACCACACTGTACTTAGCTAAATTATTTTAAAGATAATTCTTTCTAGAATTTCAAAGGAGCAAACAGAAACATTTCCTTACCTGCTCTACGCCAAAATTTCATGTGTTTAATCCCAGCTGTAATTAGTTTATCAGGCACATAGGGGTTCATTTTCACAACAAAAATCTTATCTTTACTGCCTCTGAAACAAACCAAAATGCTTTAGCTCTAAAGATAATCCATCCCAGTAAAACGCACATCCTATCTGGAGTCCTCTGCCTACGGGATAATTGTTTCCTGCTGGTATCTGACATTCAGGCTGTGAAGTCATTCATTTGTACATTTGTCACTATTTAAATATGTTAACTCTGCTCAGCAGATTCTCCAGACAGTAGAAACTGTGAAAATAGAACTTCAGTTAGACAGTAGCCATGAGCCCCACTGGATTGTGAAGAGGGAATGCTGTGTGTAACAAGAGTTTAAAATTTTTGAAATAGTAATTCATTACAATTTAACATGTCCTTCAATATTCCTTTTATTACATTCATTTACTTCAAGGGAGAAGCATTCACGCCACATTCTGTGTGTAAGATGTCAGGGACAACCTGTAGGGATTATTTCTCTCCTTCTACCACTGTAGGCCCTGGTGCCTCTGCTCACTGAGCCATCTTACCAGACTTTCAAAGTTCCTTTGAAACTATTAAGTCCTTGGACATCATCTGCATACTCTATAAAAAGCATTCATATTTTGAAGTGCTTTAACATTTCAATTTGACGAAATAACAAACAAAATACAGTCTCTGGCACTGTTAACTGCTCCACCTTCAAAGCACTGTTAATATTTTATTATAAAATAAATCATGCTCATTTTAGAAAACATAGAAATGAAAAAATATTTTAAAACATACGTATATACAAAGCACACAATATGTGTGTCATTTTTCAATTACATGTGTGAGCATTTAACCATGCTTCCCAGCTAGTATATAACAGCTTTTAATGGAAGTCATTCTTTGAGAATGGCAAATTGAAATAGTAATTTCCAATGTCCTATTATAGGCAAATTAAAAACAGGTTCACAAGGGCTAAACCTACAAAGAAATAATAAAATAATTTATCCTTATTCTGATTATATTTATTTAATGGTAATAAAAGCTGATAATTACAAAAAAACAACAAAAAACAAGAAAAACAAAACAAAAAGAAACCTCACATACTAGTTTGATTTCAAAACAGCGAAGTCCATGGTAACATTAGTGTTTTGCCAACATGGTAAGTGTTCTCCCTACCTTGTCACTGAAAGTTTCTCCCCTTTCTTCCAGTCCCACAACACAATGGTGTGGCTGTCATCTATTCCAACTGAAGCCAGGCGTTTCCCATCAGCTGTGACACCAAAAAGATGAGACTCTGATTTAATTTCATGAAGTCAAATTCATCTGGTGTGTTTTCTAGAGACACGTGCTCTCATTTGAATAGAACCTGCACCCCAAGTCTCTTTGCATGATGGATGCTTGGCCCCCAGGGTGGTGTAAACTGGTGGAGTAGTTAAGAGCTGGGCCTGGTGTGAGGGGACTAAGGTGGTGGATGCTCTGCCCAAAGAATGGTATAATGCTAGAGGGGGCAGGGTTGTCTGTAAAGCTGTAGCCTGACTGTAGAATCAGCTGCCCAACAGGGCTGCCTTGTCTGGATGAAGTGGGAAAGGATGCACATAATTCTGCAGAGACTTGATGTGCCAGGGTGGGGATATCCAGGGGAGCACCACCTTCTCAGAGGAGAGAGGGAGGAGGGATGGAAAGAGGGACTCTGGGGCAGGGGACTGGGAGTTGGCAGCATTTGGGACGTGAATAAATAAATAAAAAGAAAGTTATAATGCTCTCTCAGGAAGATCTAGCTCTATTGTAATGGCTGTTATAATAAAAACAAGTTAGACCCTTAAATTTCTCTGGCTCCCAGTCTCACCATGTTAACTCTTCTGTTTGCACTTACTCCTGCCATGATGCTCACATTGTGACACAGCCAAGGTGACTCTCACCACAAACAGAACCAATGGAGCCATTTGACTTGAACTTTTAGTTTCCATAACTGTGAGTTAACCAGGTCTCTGTTTTTATTAGTACCCACCTTAAGGTATTATTTATAACAGCAGAAAATATGGTAATATGCTAGAGCACTATACTGAAAACTTTAAAAAGTAATGGTAAATGTTAGACAGTATACATCCATCCATGAAAAGAACCAGAATTTAGAAGAGAATGAGGATACTGGTTTCTTTAATTTAAATTTGTGTGTGTGTGTGTGTGTGTGTGTGTGTGTGTGTGTGTGCGTGCGTGCGTATGTAAGTCAGAAGACACTCTATGAAGTTGGTTCTCTTCATCTACCTTTATATGTGCTCCAGAGACTGAACTCAGGCTGTCAGACTCATGAAGCAAGTGATTTTATCCACAGAGCCATCTTTCAAGTTGGGAATTCCAATGAGTTTTTGAATCATTATCACACTCGACTTAACTTACCTTATGCATTCAGTAGATTGGGAAGAAGGAAGGAGGGAATGATAAATGTATCAAATGATGGATATCCTAAATATCCTGTGTGGTGAGTATTACTTAATACATGTGTATTAGAACATCACACTAGGGGGATAGCTCAATGGTAGAGCACTTGTTTGGTGTATGTAAAGCCTTGGCATTCACTCCTGGCGCTACACACATAAATCACCCTACATCTCATCAATATAAACAGTAGGTCCATTGAAACAAACCTCAAATCTGTATTAATTAAATGAGAAAATCAAGAAAGGAACGGAAAATGGATCTATTTCAACTAAAGTCACTGTAACAACTTTACTGTGACATAAAAACTCAGTGACTAAAGTTCATCAAAGGAAATGCTCTATTTTACAACACGCTATTACTAACATGGCTGCTTTTAGTGAAGACCAAGTTTCAGTTGCCACTGCTAGCAAACAACAAGTAATGGATATATTAAATATTGAAGTCAATGATTACTATGACAGTGACAGAAGTGCATGTATCTACAGGTTATAAGGGTCACAGTGTGAGAGAACCTTTTCCACTCTGCCTCACTTCTGCAAACCTTAGTCAGCCACTCAGTGCTACCACTGATATTTTTATTGTTGACTATTAGAACTCTTGAGTATACATGTGTATATATGCTTTCCCCAAAATCTCATTTATGAATAACTGACTTTGGTTAGGGCAGCAAAACCACTAATTCATGACATAAACATCTTCAATAATGACATTTTCTCCCAATCCACACAGCAGTTTTTACTGCAGGTATATCTGCAGTTGCTATACTGTAAGCATGAACTGAAATTGTAAGACTAAAACTGCTAGTTAATATAGACACCTAAAAGGATTCCTTTTTTTAAAAATGATTTTATGCATATGAGTAAGCTGTCTTTAGACACACCAGAAGAGGGCATCAGATCCCATTACCATGTGGTGGCTGGGAATTGAACTCAGGACCTCTGGAAGATCAGTCAGTGCTCTTAACCACTGAGCCATCTCTCCAGTCCCCTAAAAAGCATTCTTTTTTTTTTTTTTTTAAGATTTATTTTATTTATTATATGTAAGTACACTGTAGCTGTCTTCAGACACTTCAGAAGAGGGCATCAGATCTTGTTACGGATGGTTATGAGCCACCATGTGGTTGCTGGGATTTGAACTCTGGACCTTCAGAAGAGCAGTCGGGTGCTCTTACCCACTGAGCCATCTCACCAGCACCAATAAATAAATCTTTTTTTGTTGTTGTTGTTTGTTTGTTTTTCGAGACAGGGTTTCTCTGTAGCCCTGGCTGTCCTGGAACTCACTCTGTAGACCAGACTGGCCTCGAACTCAGAAATCCACCTGCCTCTGCCTCCCAAGTGCTGAGATTAAAGGCGTGCGCCACCACACCCGGCTCCCTAAAAAGCATTCTTATTCACCCTAAACATTTTCAAAGTTTACTTTGAAGCTATAGAAGATCAATATTAAAGGAGCAGTACATATTACAGGAGCACCTTTCATAGTTTTAGGTGTTTTGCAGAAAACCATTTATATGCTGATATTATCATGGACATTCTAAAAAGACTTTATGGCTATAGTCATTACATTGTAATTATAAACAAGCCAGAAAACCGAGTTTCATCATTATGTTTGATTACAACAGTATGCACACTTGATAAAAACTGTGAAACCATAGCTAACTGGCAAGCTTAGGTAACACTGGTTTAAATATTATATTCCCGCTGTATTTTGATCATTCTTACTGAGATAGTCTTACCTGAGAAATCAACAGCACAGATGCCATATTGGTGGTAGCCCTTTAATATAGACAATGGTTTAATGGTTTCTGTGTCCCATACGTGAATTGAGGGATCTCTACCTACCTGATAAAGATATAATTGTAAAAGTCATTATAAACAATTATTTTTATATCTGTTAAAAGGAAACAAAATACTTATATAATCTTTATTTGTCCTAGAAACTTATCAAACAAAAAGCAGGTAATAAGCATGGTATTTTTCATTATCTTTTTTTAAATTCTAAGAGGGATAGAAGAGAAACAATGGTAGAAATCAATTATACTTAGTTTTAGTTTTGAGACTTTTTAATATAAAGGTATAACAGAAACAGCACTAACCCAGCCAATCCATCTAAATATTACCAGTGATCTTTAAATTTTACCTCTGACGATTTTACAGCATGACTCCTGACCAGTTTTCTTCATTTTTTAATCACTTTTTTGTGACCTGTTATTTAAATATAAACCCCTCAAGATTCCCCCTTTAAATACCCAGGCTCTTTTTTTCTACATTTTTGCCTGAAAAAAGTTTCTTTCCATTTTAATAATTAAATACACAAAGTCTCCCAACCCTCTCTGATTTTTGTACACATTCAATACCTACATTTTCTGTTATGTGCTGATCATGTCGAACATCTCATCTGAAGTGATGATGAATGCCAGGGACTAACATTCACTGAGAAATTATTTACCTGACAGATACTGTTCCACAGCCCTTTCAAAGTCTGGCTTATTTAACAACCATCATAATTCCTTAAGTTAGGTACCAATCATATCCTTATTATAAAGATGGGGAAACAGGCACAGAATTTAACTCAGACAAGAAATAAAGGTACTTGGATTCAAACACCAAATTGAGTCTGGCTAACAGTACATATCACCAAAGAAGCAGGCTTGCGGCATCTCATCTTGGATACAGGCACACATCCGTCAGTGTTCTATCACTGTGACAAAACACTGCAGATAATCAACTTATTTTGACTCATGGTTTTAAATATTTCATTCAATGGTTGGTTGCTTGTCATGTTTGCCTTTGGGTATTAACTATTTTTATAGGTTGGGATAAAAGTAAACTAAACAAAGATTAAGAAGCTAGTACAATTCTTAAATATACTAAGAATCTACAGACAATATTGCCCCCTTCTTTATGAATTCCCATAGAGTTATCCATTACAAAATGTCAGAACCTATGCAATTGCAAACCGGTTAGGTTGGTACTGAACTTGAAAAATAAAGACATAGTCATTCTGTGTTTTCACAGAGCTTTTTGTTAAGTAATTACATTGCTTTAGTGACTCAAACTAAAAAAAACAGGTTTAGGGGCTGGAGAAATGGCTAACAGTTAAGAGCACTGACTGCTCTGTCAAATGACCAGGTTTGATTCCCAGCACCCAGTCTGTGGCTCACAGTCACCTGTAATTCTGGTTCCAGGGTATCTTATACCCCTTTCTAGCCTCCATGGATACTGAATGTACATGGTGCACAGAAATATATGCAGGCAAGACATCTATACACATACAAATAAAAATAAATCTCAAAATAAGTTTTTGAAAAGGTTTTCTATATGACTTATTGTCACATGGTCTTTTAAGGGAACTTACCTGGCCTGTTGCCACATAGTCTTTCAAAGGATGAATAGCCAAACACAGAATATCATCATCATGACCCAAGTAAAAACGTTGTGTGTTCTGTTGTCTATTGTATATGACACCCACTGCTGCCACATGGTACACAATTTCACCAATTTGAGTGTAGAAAAGATTACTTCGACAGTCATAACCTCTGTAACTAATGCAGAAAACAAATCATGCACAACACATTTTAATCTTTCATCTGATCAATATCTAATACACAGAGAAGTAGGTATCATTTGCATCATTTAATTTTCAGTCTTAAAGAAACTGAATAATTAAAAAATACCAGCTTCTTAGAATGTACATATTGTTATGAGCTTCTCAGATTACAGATAGCTGAAACTAGGCTAAGGTATTGAGTGGGAAAAAAATCAGGTCTAAAAAAGGCATCTCTAGTATTCTAATAATTGCAAAAACATTATTACATTTGTATTCTACAAAGTAAAACCACTTCTTTATATACACAATCAGGTAAGGAAAGAATATATATATATTTGTATTCAGATATTTCTGGAAGTAAATATTATTTATAGGGTAAGGTAATGACACTTAGGGCAGGGGGAGCAAGAAAAGAGAGAGGAGGGTTTCAAACAGCACTTTGTTATGCATTGTTGAACTCTGACTATGTAATACATGTTCCAACAGTAACTGTAAGCAAGCAGTTAGAATATATAAATCTTCAAATGGTTAATACAATCCTATCAATGACAACCTTGCATTGTGCTTCAAAGACCAATTCACACAACACAATGGAACAAAATGCTACCTGTTTTAACACTAAAAGGAAAATACTTTTTTTAAGATTTATTTTACGTGTGTGTGTGTGTGTGTGTGTGTGTGTGTGTGTGTGATATGTGTGTAGGTGCTTTTGGAGGCCACCTGATGTAGGTTTTCAGAATGGAACTTAGGCCCCATGAAAGAGCAGCAGACCTTCCTAATCACTAAGCTCTCTAGCCCTGGAAACAGTTTTCATAAATAACTTCTTTTCAAATTCTTAGAAAGTATTATCAGTCTGGTGAGAAAATGTGTGCTTGCTGAAAGTAGAAACTTGTTGCTGCAGAGCTGAAATGTGAGGCTTATACATTATGTGCTCTAAAGGATTCCAGAAACTAGTAACAATGGACTAAACATTAAATCCTAAACCCTCAGGCAAAGGGTATTAAGTGCAAACTCAAATTTAAACACACAAATGAAATATAGTGTTCTATACCCATGAATAAAGTGTAATCGAATACTATTTCCTGGAGTGCGTTCTCTTCGTTTGGAAGTAGCACTTTTCTGCTTCTCTTTGCATTGTTCTTTAAGTTGAGGTAGATCTTCTTTGTAAACCTTAAAAATATACATAGAAATGATTAATGTAAGTACTAATAAAGCTGTTCATATACTTAATATAACTTTCATATACTGATAAGAGAATACTTGGAATTTAATGCTCTGAGAACTTTCTATGAGTCATAAGGAAACATTAAAGGGAATTGTGGTAGTCTCTTGTGACAGAAGTCTACAGGCAAACAGAACATAAACTTCCTTAGTACATCAACAATTTAATATAAAAGAACATTTTATGTAAGTGTGCTATGATGTTCAAAGGGGGAACTGAAATACCTATCCAATATTGGAGAAATTAAAGCCATAAAAATTCACAATAGATAATAGTAGCCGAAATCAAGATGAAGAAACTGAACTTTGGGGAAAATATCATAGGTTAATAGGCCATTACCTGCCGGTGGTAAGTAAGCTGTGTCTCTTGCTCAATCTCAGAATCTAGTTCTGGAACATCAGACAGATCTGAATCTGATTCATCACTGTTGGACTCAGCCAGACTTTCTGTAAATGTTTATAAAACAAATACCATTTGTTTAAAAGATTTACTTTCAAAATAGCAGTATAAAGTTAATGATTAAGAGATGACTCTGGCCGGGAAGGACACTCTATTGAGACAAAAATAATATCACTGAGTAGCTACAAATATACTTTGCTTTGCTTGGTGGGAATATAAGATTTCTGGGACCTTACTGGCAAAATAAGTCTTTGTTATAATGATAATAATTCCAAACTAAATGTTTATAATATATAAACATAATATATTATATATAATATGTAAGTATATATAATATAATATATATTACATATATATAATTATAATAAAAATAAATTCCAACTAAAAAAAAAGAGATGACTCTGTCAACTTGACAAGGAAACAAGCCATAAAATAGTTAAATGAAATGACCTAACCTAGTCAAGTGACACTGATGTCAGTAAACTGAACTACAGATTATCTACCCGTCCAATCACTGAAACTCAATAGCGCCTTTAAATCCCCCCACTGCCTCCCCAATGGATGCTACATTAAGTGTCTGTGCAGATATAATTGAATATAACTTATAATCAACATGAAAAACAGATAAATTATTACATACAACAGATGAGTTGATATTTTCTTGATTTTTAAAGCATATAAAAGCCTTGGAACCCAAATCTTCAAGATGAAATACTGTTTGTTTTGCTAGCAGAATTATTTCACTCATTTGACAACTTAAATTTCCACCCAAATTCTTCATATAGCATCCTCCATGATACCTGACTTTAAAGATATACATCTATTCTAACAGGAAATTTCTGCTAGTAAGAAGCTTCAATGGTAAAATTGCTAGTTTGGAGCTATGGATGGGAGAGGTTTACGCTTACCTTGGGGTGCTATGTGAAGAGCATCTTTTAATTTTCTCTCAGGAATAAATTTCCACTGAAAGACAGAGTGATCTGCTCCACCAATAGAAATAACCCACTGATAATCATGTGACCATCTGACATTAGTTACATGAGCTGAATGGCCAATGTATTTTCTAAACTTGGCCCCTGTAACAAAAGTATCTCTTTAAATTAATAAAAAGCAACACACACACACACACACACACACACACACACACACACACACACACACACCATCTTAAACAACAACTACTATATCCAAACTATTATAACATCACAACACTGAGTATGACCAGATGGGAAAATGATCTTAAAATTAGTTAAAAGAACGAATGAATGAACTGAGAGGTACAGATATTTTACTTATTTTACAATATAGTTTAGTGGGAACTACAAAAACTGTGAGGATTTCCTATTGCTGAAGATCCTATTGGAAGAATAGTTAGATGTGACTACCTTCCTGATGACTAGCTTTCATGATACCAAGAGGTGCTATACAGGCTTCCAAGGAAAGCAGGCTCAACAGTCCCCCAGCAGAGACACCTGAGGACTACAGCAATGCCAATCACAGGAAGATAATCCCTAAAGGTGTAACAGTGCCACATATTTTGGTGGTAACCAACAGCTGTATGACTGGACTCAAGGCCTGCTCAGCAGGAGGAGTCATGACCAGCACTGAAAACCTACCCAACCACCCACAGCTCCTGAGGCCACAGATGTCAGGGGAGAACCTACTGGTGCCACCCCTCAGCTAGACTCCTAACTGATATCTAATTACTTACCCTTAAACCCACAGGTAAGTGTACCTCCTAATCCTCATCGAAGATTCTTTATTGCATCAAAATGTGGGGAACCCAGTCCCAATGAATACATCTACAGCAAAATCCTACACCTAAGGCTCGGGGAGTGTTATAAAAGAACTGTAAGAACCCGCCCGGCATGATTTCTGCAAGATTGAATCTTCTAGATGGTAGGAAAGCTTCACCCATGAAGTCTCAACAAAATGGCTGCTAAAACAAGACCTGAACAATGACAACATTAGTTGGCAAGCTAATGTAGATGGTGGGGGCGGGGGGGCGAGATTGAATGTGGTCTCCCTCAGAGATGGGCACCCTAAATCTCATCCAACCCCAAGAGGTCAGCCAGAAAAACAAGCAAACAAGCAAACAAACAACAAACAAAAAAGCAACACTTTTTTGTCTTTTTGTATTTATATATTTATTTGCAGATACACTGTAAATATGTGTGTGTAATTTGAAAGGGGGGCTCATGAGAGGTGTGGGAGGGAAAAAAGAGAAAAGGAAATTGTGTAATTATATTTTAATTAAATAAAAAAAATGAAGAAACAGAAAAACAAACTGTTAGGTGGTAGGTGTACTGGTTCACACCTGGCTCCTAGGAAGGCTAAGGTAAGAAAATCACAAGTTCAAGGCCTGCCTGAGCAACTTTTGTGAGACAGTACTTCAAAATACATTGATTTAAAATGGGCTGGGGTATATATAATTTACTGGCATAGCATTTACCTAACATGTCAGTCTCTGGCTTTGATCCCCATTAGCATAAAAATATAAAGCAAAAACATATGGCACATGCACACCTATATGTGCACACACACAGGCAAAACACACACACACAAAAGGAGATAAAATGATTTGGTTATCAAAGAACATACATGGGTATGACCTAGGCCTTCCCACACATATGTAGCAGATGTGCAGCTTGGTCTTCATGTGGATTCCAGATAACTGGCGTGGGGGCTGTCCCAAAAGCTGTTGCCTGTATGTGGGATATGTTCTTCTAGCTGGGCTGCCTTGTCTGGCCTCAGTGGGAGAGGATGTGCCTAGCCTAATGGAGACTTGAAGTGCCAGTGTTGGGGGCGGGGGAGGATATCCAGAGGGGCCCCCATCCTCTCAGAGGAGAAGGGGAGGGAGGATGAGAGAGGGACTGTGGGAGGGGGTGACTGAGAAAGGGCAGTGAGTAGAATGTAAAGTAATAAAGTAAAACAAATAATAACAAAAATAATAATAATAAATTTGGTTGTATAGAAAGTAAGAACTAGTAGATAAAAGACATTAAGAAAAAAAAAAAAAAAAAAGAGGCCAAGCACAGTAGCACACACCTGTAATCCCCTATATTTAAGAGGTAGAGACTGGCAGATCCAGAACTTAGGTCTAGCCTTTTCAACTCTACTAAGTGAGGCTAGCCTGGGCTACCTGAGAAAAATTAAAAATGAAAAGGAGAGAAGACTGGTTGCATATTATAAGATGGTAGATGCAATTTATAAATATTATAAATTATTTGAACCTACCGAAATATATAAATATCTCAGCAAAAGAAGCAACTATATGGGAAAAAGAACTGTCTTTGATATAGGAAGTATATAAATCTCCCCCCAAAACATCTGAAAATAAAGCTCAGTCTCATTAGGAGAGATTTAATGAGACCACAAAATATGACCACTTACGGTACCTATATTTGCCAAAATTCGAAGAAAGTTTGGTAAGGCCAAGTGCCTAAGAGGTTGTGAGTCAAAGGGTACTGATGACATGTTCCAACTATTTTAGAAAGCAAACTGACATTTTCTTGTAATGTTCAACACCCATATTCTCCTTCATCCAACAGTTTCATGCTATATACCTCTTTGAGAAACTTGCATGTGTTAACAAAAGATTAGAAATGTTTCAAATGTCAACTAATGGAAAAATAAATGCATAAACTGTAACGGACACTTACAGTATAATTAGTTTCATTGTTTTCATGGCAATGAAAAACAAACAACCAAAATGTTTGTGCAACAATATAAATGAGTCTTTAAAGAATAGTATTCTAGAATGTCTGGCAATTCCCATGTCCTATGGCAGAAGGCTGGAAATAGGGGCTTCACCAGCTAGAAGCACGGCCAGCCTTTACGCACTGCTCAGAATTACTTATGTCTGCGGAGTAGCTGACATTTCACAGGATCCTGAGCTCATTATCAGTGCAGACGCACAGTATCAATGCTAGCTTGGGCTTCTGTGAAAATCCAGTCAGGTGGACAAGTTCACTACATACTTGGGTCAAGCTACTTCTGCTGTTCTCGTAAACACGGCTACTGAGTTGCACTTTAATATGTGTGCAGTGCCTTTATTAACAAGTCAGATGATAAATCATTACTGCATATATTATGATGAATTCAAGAATAATTTTTGGCAAAAATTTCATGTCAAAAAAAAAAAGTAACAGGACAATAATTTTTGAATTGGCAAAATAAAATCCTTCATTAGTTACTATATACTCTAAAATATTAACTGGTATAATTTATTTAGATGAGGTAGAAACATTGTATCTTTTATGAGAGAATTAGTTAAAATATTAGGAAAAAAAGATACCTTTTCTCAAACATGGGTATCGGAATAATTTTACAACTCCATAGTCATCAGCTGTAACTAAAACCTGGCCAACATAATTTCCATCGACTGAGTTTATATCATTGATATCAGAATACTTGGGCCAAATTCCATTGACTTCAAGGCCTGCAACACATGTCCAGGAAGCCCAGTGCATGCCTTTTATTTCTTCTTTGCTTGTCACTTCCTTTCCTCCTAAAAGTAAGAGAGTCTTCAGTTAAGAAATTACTCCACTTGATTCTTTTCACTCAAACATAAACCTTTATACTTTACACCTAAGTTAGAGAAGAATACATGAACATACAGTTAAGTGTGGATTACAACAGGCAAAGGGGAGGAGGAGGGCGGTTGTGGGATGGGGGTTGGTGGAAGGGTAACCAGGAAGTGGGATATCATTTGAAATGTAAATGAATGGAATGATTAATTTAAAAAATGTAAATGCTACTAACATTAAAAGAGTTTGAACATAGTATCAATTCAGCAGGCTCATTCATATGGAAAACAGAACTGAAACTCACTAAATTCATGATATAGATTAGTGACACCTGGGTGAGTTATAAGAAAAGCAAAGGATAGGTCGTTGGGTGCTTGGTTCTGAGGAAGCTAAGGCTGCTCTGGGGTGAAGGAGGCCCTCCCTTCTGGAACTCCTCGTCTCTGAGCTCACCTACATCTCCAAGGCCCTCATCCTCAGGACAACACTGAGAAAACTGCTCCCTGTACAGCTGCTGCTCCATCAGAGGAGAACGTGGGAAATCTAACGTGTCTATCGATGGCATTGGCGTTGGCCTTTTCTGTAATGTGTTCAATAATCACACAAAGAAGGAAGGAAAAAAAGGAAGGGAGGGAGGAATAAAGGGAGGGAGGGAAGACTTGAGAGACAAAGAGGAGTGGAAGGGAAGGAGGGGAGGACAGAGAGGCGGGGAGGAAGGGAAGGAAGAAAGGGCAAAGGCTCCTACAAAGGGGCAAATCAGGGAAACACGAAAAAAGGTCTAAAACGGAATGATCAGTGAACAGTAATACACTTGCGCGAGGTAAGAGGACCTTAGGACTCAGTAAATCTTCGTTATAAATCATCAATGCAAAGCTTGGGGACAATACTTGGACTGTCTTATGCAAGCAGTCTTATCAAATTAGTTCTTATAAGAGCGATTAATTTACAAAGCTCCACATTAGACAGAGGTGTGGAAAGTCGTTTGAGAGAAGTGGGATTTTAATTAAGACCAGTTTAGAGGCTGCTGGTTTCTGCTGGGAGGGGTACTGTGATGGGAAGATGTTGTCCAGGGCACCAAGTTCCAGTGTGCAGGATGAGTTCTGAGTGGCCTTTCTTTCTTTTTTTCCTTTTTTTTTTTCTTTTGTTTAAGATTTATTTATTTTATGTATATGAGTACACTGTCTCTATCTTCAGACCTGCCAGGAGAGGGCATCAGATTCCATTACAGATGGTTGTGAGCCACCATGTGGTTGCTGGGAGTTGAACTCGAGACCTCTGCAAGAGCAGTTAGTGCTCTTAAACACTGAGCCATCTCTCTAGCCCCCGAGTGGCCTTTCTGAATGTACAGAACAGTAACTGTTATCACCCATGCTGTATTACTCAGGGTGTGTTTAAAATCTGCTAAGAAAGATCTTGAATGTTTCTACTTCACAGGAAAATTAAAATAACTGTAGTGGATGATAGGTATGCCAGTCAGTGTGGTTGTGATAATCATTTTATAACGTTCAATATATGTACATTAAAAACAAAACCTCACAAAGGGCTGGCATGTGGCACTTGCCTGTAATCCCAGCACTAAATTTGAGGCCAGCATGGTCTACATAGCCAGTTCCAGTCTAGCCAGAAAACATAATGAGACCCTATCTCAAATTTTAAAAAAATATCACATTGCATATGTTAAACATATAGAATTTTGAGGTCAATTACAACTCAATATTCTGGTGGCAAAGAACTCTAAAGATACTTATAAAAAAGATCATGGTGCCTGAACTAGCTCAGATTACTCTACCTATAATCAAATATAATTTACAACTTACTATTACTGAAAACTGAAATACTACAGCCATTAAAAGTCTAAGCTCCGTATGCAATGAGTTAGGGAAGTTTACCTGGCATCTTGTAGAGAAGCCGCTTTCCAGTGCCATCGTTGGTCTGTAAGTATCTGCTGTCTGAAGACCAGTCCAAGTGAGTGATGAAGCTAAGGGAACCGGCACATTCACCGACCTTTTTATAACGCTGAGCAACTCCATAGATATCAACTGAGCTGTCATTGCAGCCAACAGCAAGGTACGTGCCATCCGGTGAATACTTCAGCTCATGGATCGCTTCTTTCCTGTCTTTAATATGTACAACTTCAGTCATGTCTCTGTAAAAAGAAGAGAGACCATCTGAGCAAAGGTCACAAAACAATTGTTTCAAAATGTCTCCAAACACAGAGGCTCCATCAAGTATGTACAAACTGTGACATACATGTAAGTAAGGTAAGTAGTATCTGCTTGGAAACAATTATTTTGCTGACCAGAAATAAACAGAAAAAAATGGATGATGCATTATGTGGTGACAGAGCACTTGCCCAGCATCAAGTCCTGGATTTGAATCTCAGCACTGAAAAGAAAAGTAGAAGAGAAAAATACTAAAACTTCAGTGCATAAATAACCTTATTTTTAGGTAACTTACAGATCCCTACTAAATTTCTATATTCACATAATAAAAGATTTAGCCATATTTTTTAGTGATACAAGTTCTTTCTAGCCGGACAATGGTGGCACATTCCTTTAATCCCAACACTTGGGAGGCAGAGACAGGCGGATTTCTCAGTTCGAGGCCAGCCTGGTCTACAGAGTGAGTTCCAGGACAGCCAGGGCTACACAGAAAAACCCTGTCTTGAAAAAAACAACAACAAAAAAGTTCTTTGTAAATACTCAATTTGTGAAATATTCTTAAACATCATACTTTTCAAACACATTTTTATAATGAGTAAACATGCAAAATGGTATTTGGAAGCAAAGTATGAAAGAATGAAGCACTTTGGCAATAATATATGTCAATATCTATCTTTATATAACCACCTAGGTTGTTTTTATTCATTTTTCCCCACTAGTAAATTTTATTTCAAATGTTCCCTTTTCTTGGCAGTCTCATTATGTAGCCGAGGCTGGCCTCAAACTTCCAATCCTTCTGCTTCTGCCTCCTAAGCACTTGAATTACAGGCATATACCCCCATGCTCAACTTATTAAAAAAAATACACAGAGCAGAGTTCAGTTATTTTTTCTAGGGTGCCTTAAAATGAATTTCCAAAATAGCATGGGTATTGGTAACAGTCATAAAAACGGATGAGCACTTAACTTTAGCACAACTGAGTTTTCAAACTTTTAGAACTAGTAGGAGTAGGAAGGACAGAGATGCAGGGAAGATGGCAGAGAGGATGGGGAGATGACCACTTCTCATGGCAGCTGTCTCATCCCAGGCGGTCCCTGCATCCCTCATTTGGAATGCTCCAGTTTGGCAATCTCAGAAGCAGAAGCATGTTTTCTGATTTTTTAATTTTCTAAATGGAGGTTAGAGGAAATGTTCAAATTCTTTTTAATAGCAGTGAACATTTATGTGGCTTTAGTTCTAAGGAATCAAACTTGAATTGATCTTGCATGAGAGACAGACATAAAACAACTATGTTAATATATGCTAACTGCTCAAAAGGAGTATGGAAAAGTGCAAGGAAGACTGAAATGTGGGCTAGGAATGGACTGAAAGCAGGAAGAAACCACAGCAGGGTAAATGTGAGAGCATGAGGTAAGAGGCGCCAGCTAAGTCTGAAAGAGGAGAGAGTAATAAGATAGTAAAAACAAGCATGGGACCACATAGTGGGGGGTCTGTCGGAAGAATGGGGAACACTGCTGTGCATACAGAATGGTGGACAGCATACTGTGGACAAAGAAATCAGTGGGAGGAGCAGAGAACAAGGACACTAACGATAAACTAGTAAGATACAGTGATGGCAAAGAAAGGGGCAGATTCGTCTACAGACAAATTACTGTCCAGAAAAGGGACACACTGTGGAATAGTTGACTGATTGATTACCTTTGCCAAGACAGGATAATCAATACTTGTTTTTACTGTGTCTGATTCCTGAAGAACTGTCTCTCCTCTTTCAGACTTAGCTGGTACCTCATACTTTATGCTCACAGATTTACCCTGCTGTGGTTTCTTCCTTCATAATTCTGCATTACAAAGGTCTGTCAGATGATCCTGAGCCAAACAGCCCCATTTGATGCTCCAGCATGTTGAAATATAGGGGGCTGTATAGGTAGGCATTTGTCTCTACAGTTTGTTTCAGTTCTGGAAGCTGTGTTAGGCTTCCTATATTTTCAGGTAAATTTATATCGCTCTCAGAATTCTGTTGGGATTGAAGTCTGACTGTTGTCTCATAGCCAACCCAAGCTGTTTAGCACTGAGAAACATGATAGAGATTTGAGAAGATGGTTTTCAGATACTATACAAGCTAAACCAGGACATAAAAGAGGTGTGGAATTGTAAGCATTTTAAGTCAGATAGATGGTAGAGTGCTTTATCTAAATTGACAGATTGATGGACTAGATGTCATCTGTCCTTATACTATGTAATTTATTTGTCATGATTTTTTTCAATCATATCTGGGAGAAGAGGGTTTTTTTTGGGGGGGGGCTTATGTTTTTTTTTTAATTGGACAGAAAAGGTGAGATGTAGCAGAATGCTCCCCTAATTGATTGAATAATAAAGATGACAAGAAGCCAATCACTGGGTGAGGAGGAGGCTGGCCTTCTGGGTGGTGAAAGGAAGGAGGAAGGCAGGAGGAAGGCAGGAGGAAGGCACTTCCTCTTGGATAGTGAGGGGAGCAAAAGCAGGCAAAATGTAGACTGGGGACTGTTACATCTCGGGGCGGAGTCCACCAGAATCCACCACCAGAAGATTTCTAACATCGAATAGTTAATGAATTTAGGACCACAGATTCTATGGAATCTGTGTGCATACAGAAGTATATTCATTTAATGAAACTAAAACTTGGAGCACATATAAAAGAAGAGGGAAAGAAAGGATATGGTTAAGAGCAATGAGTACTATACACGCTAACAAAACAAGAAATCACTGGTTCTGCTTCTATTCTAATTACATACCTCACTCTAAGGACAGTGAACGACCCATCCTTCATTCCAAGGGCAAGATGAATTCCATCTACATTTACAGCAGCGCATCGAATTGGCTCTTCCATATTACATCTTGCTATTAAAGCATGATCTACAAGGCTCCAAATCCTGTACAATTTAATTCAAAAATAAAAATAATTAATGTTTACTGTAAAAATCATCTCTGTAAGGATATTTCAAGTTAAAACAATCTAGTTTAAAGGAAGACATTTGTCTCTATGAAAACAGCAATATTACTTATGATTAAAATGAAAGAGTATCAGAAATTTTTTTGTTTTTAAAGTAATACAGCAGGGATGGCGAGATGGTTCCAAAGGTAGAAGTGTTTGCAGCCCAGTCCCCAAAAACCCAGAATGGAAGGAGAGAAGCAGCTTCCCAAAGTAGTCCTGACTTCCATACATGTCACAGCACTCACGAGCCCACACTCCCACTCTCACATACAAAGGCAGGAACAGGCTTTTTGTTTGTTTTTGTTTTGTTTTGTTTTTTAAAATATAAAAACATACTGACATTACTATGACCCAGTTGTTAATCTGAAATAGGTTAGTAATCTCTACCCTGATCAAAAAATAGCTATTTCCTTAAATTATATATGTAAGACTGGGCATGTTATTATATGACTTTAATCCTAGCATTGGCGAGGCAGAGGCAGGCAGATCTCTGAGATGATAGCCAGCCTTAAACAAATGCCAGGTCAGTCAGAATTACATAGTGAGAACCTGTCTCAAAAAAAGTATATATGTAGGCTTTCAAATGGAGTACTTAAAATATTCAAATTCACAAACTAGTCCAGACTATAGTATTAAAAATTAGTAAGGTGCTAGAGACAAATTAGTAAGATAACTAGAAAAGATCTATCATTTGAAAAGCAAGGATTATGATTTCAAATAACTTAAAGAAAAATACCAATGAAGATCTAACATATTCAAATAAGTTATAATAAAACTTTACATCAAAACGTGTGAACCTGAGGGCCAGAAAGCTGTCTCTCCTGTTAGAAGAGAGCACAGGTCTGTCAGAGGAGCTGAGTAAGGTCCCAGCACACACACAGGTAGCCTGAAACCAGCTATAACTTCACTCCAAGAGATCCAATACCCTCTTCTCACCTTCAATGCATACTTAATACACATGAAGCATACACCTGTACACACATATAAATAATAAAATAATAAATTGTCACCATGTCAATACAGAAATATCTAGGAGCTATTTAGCTACATATGTTACAAAACAAAAGCTATAATTTAATGAATAAGCATCTGTTTCAAGAGGTTAGAAAAAGATCAGCAAAGAGAAATACATTTTTTATAATGATCTTATAAGTGTTATCTTTTTAAAAACTGGAAACTGTTTTATAGAAAAATAATTTTGTATACTAATTTTATATTCTTTTATATCCAAGATATTTTCTAATTCTTTTAAATTTATCTTTTATTTGTATATACATATTTGAGCTCATGCACACAGGTATCAGAGGAAGCCAAGACACTTTCAGATACAGTCAGTTGTGAGCTGCCCAACATGGCTACTGGGAACTAAATTCTTGGTCCACTGAAAGAATAGCAAGAATTCTTAACCAATGAGCTATCTCTCCAGTTCCATTAATTCTCTTTTAATTCCATGAATTTATTTGCATTTTCTTTGGATGCGTCTACATATACAGTCATATTGCCTATGTATAAAAGTTGTTTTTGCTAATCACTTTCCTTTACAATCTCAAGCTCCTGCCCAATCACCCCTATTTTGCCATCCTGTGCTGATGCATCCTGTCTTTCCGACCACAGAGTTTCAATGCTACAACACTAACTGCTGCATTTGCTGAAGATTTCTTGCTCTGTACCACAAGAGTCAGCAAACACATCTCTGGGACAAATCCTGGGACAAAAACATGGCTGCATGTTTTTATAGACCGAGAACCAAGGACGGATTTTACAAATTTTAACTGTTGAAAACCATAAAAGAATAAAATTTTAGAACACAGTATACAAAGTTTAGATTTCATGTCTATAAATAGAGTATTATAAGAACACAGAAACACTCATTTGTCTACACATTGCCTACAGCTTACATAAATCACAGAGGTAGATTTTAGAACCAATTTTACATTTATTTATTTGTGTGTGTGTGTACAGATACCTGAGCACAATGGCAGGTCAGAGGCATTCACAATACACTGAAGGTGTATGGTCACAAGTACAGCCTTAGTTGGAAATGATTGGTTCTTATGGTCTGAATTTGAGATTTCATGGGACCTTATTTTGCTTACCTAAGAAACGATTTACTTACCTGACTGAACGATCATCACTTCCAGTCACAGCCAAAGGCTTAGTAGGGTGAACAGCAAGCGCCCAAAGTTCACCTTCGCAATGCCCTTGCATAATTAGGAAAGGTTTATTTCTTTCATGCACAACAATTTCAAAAATTTCACTGTCCTGCGTTCCCACTAAAATGTGGTCACCTCGCCAACAAACACTCCTCACAGATAAACCTGGTAAAAAGCACATTAGTTCCAATATTGTATTTAACATCAGTGCTACAATAATAAAATACACACTTAATTAGAAATTAAGTTTCGTATCTTTTATATCTTGGTTGTAAGAGAGTACAAGTCTGAACATGCGCTCCCAATCTCTTCCATTGTTTGTGCTCTTTGCTATGGAACAATAGATTTCTTTTTTCCTATACATAATTTCTACTCATCCTTTGGATACACTTTTTCCTTCTCCTTTGTGAGACAATTCAGAGAGTCAGACTCTGTTTGTAGCCAAGGTGACACAAGCACTTACAATGGTGAGTACTCAGGACCTGCCTTTAAAGACACTGCATTTTCTGTCTTTTGGTTGCTTTTTTTTTTTTTTTCCATTAACAACCTGACTTCGCACTGTATTTCATTTCTTAAATCAGTTCAACAATACATTTAAGGAAAGAGAATTCATTTTTACTTTATCTGCATTTTCCAGTTCCTGTTGGCCCTCATGAGAAAACATCCTGATTTTTTTTTTATTTATACAACATTGCCAATATAAAGACACCATATACCTCATAATAGTCTCTTGAGGATAAAGTAAAAATGAATAACATTATTTTTTAAGCTTCAAAATAATGCTTATCAAAAGCTAGTGAAAACAGCAGCGACTAACATCTAAAGGCTTATTATATACTGAATTTTCTAAATAATTCATGTGTATTAATCAATCTAATAGTAAGAGATATTTGTAGTGATCTTAATTTACAGATGAAGCTAAACAATTAGAGCAGAGTTACATCTCTCTCCAGTAACACAAATATAATTTAAATATATTACTAATAAATATGATCTAAATGTGTTATTTCTAATATTAGACTTATAATTCATAGACATTAGTGATTACTAATATGTTACACTGAGAACCTATTTTATTATGTCTATTTTTAAAAATCCCTAATTTCTGAAAAAGTAAGTTTTGAGTAAAGGAAAAATGACTTAAATCATCATTAACAAAAGTTTACCAATTTCCAATATATTTTATTTGTACGATTATTTGGCAAAAAGTTCTATTTAGCATTGTCACAGTAAAATATTTTCAAAATCCACAGTTTAAAAGAGTAAATGTCTATCAAATGTTTCTGTAGATTTTATTTTAGTAGGCATTAGACACACAAAAGGATCTTTGTCATAATAGCACAAAATATCAGTAAAAGTCCTCCAGATGGAATGTAGAGAAAACATATGTGTACACTAAGAGACAACCATTGCCATATTTACAATTAGCTTAGCATAACTCATTCATGTTATTATTACCTTTGTATCCTTGTTCTGTTTCCCTGAGATCAATCACAGTAATTGGTTTAAAAGTTAAATCCCAAAGACGAATACAGCCATCTCTGCCACCAGTAGCAAAGCCTTCTTCACAAGAATTCATACTAAAAATCCCTGCCTAGGTGAAGGTAGAAAATAACTTAAATACATAAACCTCTTAAGAACATCTACTAAATAAAGGTAAAAAATCCATTCAGCAATGTTTTTGTAATAAAATACAAACAAACAAACAAACCAGAAAACATACCAAAAAATCTAAAATATACCATTAGGAAGTCAACATAATTGAGGCAGTATTTAATAATATGTACATAACACAAAATAATATTAAATATTATACTGTATGTAAAAGTCTAAAAGGCCGGGTGGTGGTGGCACACGCCTTTAATCCCAGCACTCAGGGCGGGGGGGGGGGCAGAGGCAGGCAGATTTCTGAGTTCGAGGCCAGCCTGGTCTACAGAGTGAGTTCCAGGACAGCCAGGGTTATACAGAGAAACCCTGTCTTAACCCCCCCACACACAAAAAAAAGTTCTAAAAGGCAAAACTCTAAATGTAATAAATAAATGCAAAAGAATCATAATGTTCATGTGACTGAGCTATAAAACCTTGTTGTATATGATAAAGAAAACCATAAACCATAAAGGAACAACTTTTACTTTCTTGTGTGTAAGTGCAGTCCTAGGGATTGAACACAGGAATCTACAATACCAATGTATATACTGGAAAAGTATATATCTCTAATATATACACAAACAAAAACCCAGTACAGCCAACCAAACAAGAGTAAAAGGCAAAAAGGATGATTAATAAAAAAGGAAAATTCAAGGAAGTTAACATTTTTCTTCAAGATGATAAGCAAAAATTACAACATTCTATACTGAAAAAATTACAGAAAAAACTAGTATTTTTATATGTTAAAGGATAAAATAGGTTGTCACACATTTTGTGAAAAAAATACTATTTTTGTCTCCAGACATTTCACGTAGAGCAAGTCATTCATAAACGGTTCTTTAGAGCATCAGTACTTTCCATTTGAAAATCTCTCCAACTCCCCTACACACTGTTGGAGGAGTGATGATTCAATTGCTAAACAGCTTAAATATAAAACCACACAAAACTTTTAATAATACATTTTTGTGAGTTAACTATATAAAAATCTTATGAATTAAAATAAAATTCCAGGGACTAGAGAGATGGCTCAGGGGTTAAGATCATTGACTGGTCTTCCAGAGAACCTGGATTCAAACCCTCTCATCTACGTGGAGGCTCACACTGGTGTGTAACTCCAGTTCCAGAGGATACTACACCTTCTTCTGGCCTCCACAGGTACTAGGCACACACATGGTGCACAGGTACACATTCAAGCAAAAACTCCCATGTGCACGAAGTAAATAACCATTTAACTAACTAAAAAATTAAATCCCTTCTCCCCTGGCTTAATGACTCCATTTTTTCCTACATGTTCCCAAATTGCCTACTGGTTAAGTTGGCCTTAACAACACAAGCTATATTTTAATGCAGTTAGTCTAGAAAACTCTATGGTTAAAGTCAAAAAGCTTTATTACTCTGCACTATTCTGAAAAATACACTGTTATAACAAGTTTCAGGAAGATGATACTTATACTAACTTAATAAATATGTATGAGTCTAATTGCATGGTTCTTAATTGAAATCAAATAAGCCATTAGAATAACATTTTAAAAAAGAACCTGAACTGACTAGAGATAAGCTACATTAGATATCTTGTTTTAAGAAAGTTAAGTAGTAAACAGCTAAAAGTGTTTAAATTATTCAAATATACTTACAGTATGGGCTCCTTGTATTGTTCGTATAAGATTGATTCCTTTCCAAACATATATATCCCCATTGAGTGCACCAGAATATGTTAGTTCATCCCGAGCACAGGCTAGGCACAATATTGTCTGAAGGTCACCTGTTTTACCAAAAACTCCGCGTTTTGGGGTCAGAGCATTTCCACACAAACTCCAGAACTAAAATGTATACATTATAAGCATATTATCAAATAATGCTTATAAAACAAAGTCATATATTTTCAATAATTCAATACTAAGAAATTGATTGCCTAAGTAGTTGTCTTATGATAAAATAGCATTCAATGCTTATATCCTCATCCTAGGGTTGTCACAGCTGTTTTAGCAGATTAGTCACTAGTTTCAATCTTTATCTGTAAGTGTAAGGAATTTGAGCTAACATTTTCCTTAAAGCTATTTTTGGTGGGGAGAGGGATGAGAGTAGAGGGCAAAGAAATGGATGGGGGAGGAATAACTAACATGAAAGATGTCTGAAAAAGCCATATGGAGACATACTATTTCATAAGCTTCCTCTGTGTGTGTGTGTGTGTGTGCACGCGTGTGTATTTTCATGTAAGAGTCATCCTTCACAAGGGATAATATTCCTCCCAGAGCTAAAGGATGCCAAATAAAAAGCCTAGTGCTAAGCATAATTGTTCATGAGCTGTTGGTCAGATATGTCTTAGATTCCAGCAAACCAATATAGGCTACTGCCACTCCTTCTGGTTGCCCACCAAAACTTGATAGTAAGACTATTGCTGAAGATAACATACCCTTTGGACACAGGTCATATAGAAATCAGGTTGGTACTATCCAGAAAGTTTTATCCCCACTTGTTACCTTTCATGGCATCAGAATAGACCTCTGGGAGGGAAAGCCAGCAAACAGTCTTGCCCAGCTGTGAACCCCATGACTATAACAATGATCAGCACGCCTTGAGTGCAACAGTGTCATGGATGTTAAAGAGCTAACCAACTACTTTTTGATATAAGACTCACCTCACAAGAGGAAACAAATGCCTAGTGCTGTTAACCTGGCCATGGAGCTCACAGGACAAGGTCCTGGAATAAGCCTGCTTATAGTATTGCCAAATGGACACTGTACCAAACTGCCATCTAGATGGGTATCTCCATGCACATAAATCAGTGCAGACATCATCAAATAGCTTTGTGCAGTGATGACAGTAAACACAGATGCTGTCACTGTGCAAGCAATAAGTGTCTGTGGACTACCCAAACACAAATGGGACACCTACAATACCCCAAGCCTTGGGAAAACAGTGGCTTCTGGAAAGAACAGAGCTGCTGAACTCTAAACTCACAGCAGCTGTGGCTGCATGCTTAGCTACGACCTGCAACCAAGCCAGTCAATGTTCTAGCATGGAGAATGCAGGGACTCAGGAGCCCCTCTTCCTACAGTTTAGAGCTTCTAGTGGAGGGAGAGTCAGGGTTGTTTTGTTTTGGTCTGTAAAGGCATGGGTGCTGGTAGTTCAACCACCGTGCTTCAGTGGATAGCCTCACACCTCTGATTATATATGGGCATCGCAAATTCATCTCATGCAGTTATTTAAAAAAAGAAAAGAAAACAGACAAGAGTGGGAGAAGTTGGAGTGGAAGGGGATGGGTTTGGGAGAGGAGTGGAAGTGAATGTGATCAAGATGTGTGTGTGTGTGTGTGTGTGTGTGTGTGTGTGTGTGTGTGTGTGTGTGAAATTCTCAAAGAATGAACAAAAAGAATATTTCAAAAAAGCCCTGTTTTCAAAACAAAATCTACAAGCAATTTAGGCTAAAAAGTTGGGAGTTAGAAATGAAAATGAAGACAAAGGCTGGGATTATAGCTCAGTGGGAGGTCATTTGCCTAGAATGTACAAGGCCCTGGTTTCATTCTCCAGAAGCAAAAAGGTAGTGAAAAAAGCACAAAGCACCATATACTCAGGAGAATGAACCAAATGTTATGTCAAATCTGATGCTAAAGGTTAAGACAGGGGAGAGGACAGAAAGAAAGAATAGGTGTTGCTCTCATGGATAGTCTCAACGTGAATAGCAGCTTTGTAAAACTTAAAAATAAGATATGCATTACAAATAATCTACTTATCCCTGGGAGAAGATAAATTCAAGCATGAATCATCATAGCCAGCCTTATTGTTTTATTATACAGTGTTCAGTACTTTTTTATAGTTTGCACAGAGAAATAACCTAAACATGACAAGGCAGGGATTTATACACAGAATAGTTCTATATAAAGAAGTTGGGTACCCAAAATATTATTTTATAAGTAAATTACCATATACTATATTTTTAATTTTATATCCTTAAATTTTAAAGCCTGAAGCTTCACAGAACTAAAACTTATGATACTTATCTATTCATATAACTAATGAGTACTTTAATGTGTGAAATTCAATGATTTCTAAACCTAAAAGCACCATCTATAATTTATATTCACAGGAATAGCTGGCCTTGTCCTTTCCCCCAGTCCCAATCTAATGCTATTATTTTTCCTCTGGCTCTGTGAATCTCAATCTTGACCTCCCATTAGAACCACCTGGGGAGATTTACAATTCCTGAACACTCACTGAGATGAAATGAAATACAACCTTTGAGGAATAAAGTCTAGGTTTACAAATGCCTTTGAGACTCAGCAGGAGCTAAGTCTTCTGTTCTAGAATCAGATCAGTCCTGTCAAATAGAATCTCAGTGAAAATGGAAATCTCTCTCCCTTCTCTACACATGTGTATATATGAATAAATGCATGTGTGTCAAATATACATATGCATAGTTTCCAATACAGTCGACCCCAGAAACATGTGGCTCTTAAGTATTTGAAATGTGACTAATGACTGAGTGAATGAATTTTAAATTTCATTTTATTTGAGTTTACATTTAAATTCCCATAAGTTCTAGTGTGGACTGTACTTGGAAGTTCAGATTTAGATCATCTTTTGGACTTAGTTTCCTCGCTAGTACAAAACTACTAGTCATTGTCACTACCAAAGGAAGTGTAATTCATAATACAGTTTGATCTCAGAAGATGAGTTCTTTAAAAAAAGATGAAGATAAGAGTTTTAGTTTCATTTACAGTGTAAGTCATAAGATCTCTTTATACTTAATTTAGATATTATATTACATAATATATAGCTATAATATATAGATTAAACATATGTTTAACACACAGTTGGTAAATTAATATACACATATATACATATATCTCAAGTACTAAATCAAGAATTATCTTAGATAAAGATAAAGATCTCTACCTTCCCAGTGTTTAAAATATATGCCTAAAGCCTTGGGGAGTGAGTGGAGGAGACAGACAGATGAGCCTGTCAGAACACAGACTCTTACTAGGAATTAACTGTTTCAGGAGCAACTATGTAAGACAAGAGAAGAGAAACAAGTATTTGGTGTTTGCACCAGGCACCAGTGACTTAAAGCCAACTATAAAAATACTGTTTGGATATTATCTCTTAGAAGCCGGTTCTTTTCTAAAGAGAGACAGAAAGGGAGTGGATCTGGAGGCCTCCCCAGAGGTGGGGAGGAATGGGAGGAGAAGAAGGGTTTATAATCAGGATATACTGCATGAGGAAAGAATTTATTTTCAATAAAAGAAAAAAATGTAAAAAGAATGAATATCACCAGTGACTTTATAGGCTTCAAGACCTAACTATATAGTGAATAAAACCTATAGCTTGCATAAGCAAATACATAGTAATTATTAAGGTAAAAGTACCTTGAGTGTGAAAAGCACTCGAACAAATGCTGCTAGGAGGATGGTAAACACTGTCATAGCTTCAAAATGTGAACAAAACAAAACAAACCTCAAAGTGGTTAAATGACTCCCACAGGTTAAGTGTCTAGTAAGTAGTGGTAGTACTACTATGTTACTTCTATGAGGCGATACTATCTCTGCAGATGAAAAACTCTTAGATGTTTGGTTTCTATTCACAATAGATTGTTCCTCATTAGACTATTTCCTTATGGACATTATTCATCACTTCCTTTTAAAAACTTATACCCTTATAATGTCTCAAATAACTACACAACAAACACTTACTAGACAAGATGTGAGTAATAAAAAGTTGACATATTAAAACAAGTCCTGTTAGAATTCTATAACTATCTTAAGTGGCTAATGGGGTAATGAGTATGTAGCACCAGGCAACCAAAAATGATTGCTATAAAAGAGGGAACTTCTTGTACCTTGATATGTTTTACACCACAGCTGACGAGTTTATTTGGCTGGTACAAATCCCAAGAAATATCAAATATCTGTAAATAAATCAGATCAATGGTTAAAATACTTTCAGTATCACTTAAGAGCCTTGTGCAAACAATTTAGTGGGCTAAGCCCTCATCTACCAGAAACTACATATGACACTCTCAATAATAATCAAACTCATACATTTCAAAAATCTTATGAGGAAAAAAAGTAAGAATGGTAATAAGGAATAAAAGCAATTTATTATTTTGGCTAACTTTACAGAGAACTAGTAAAGTAAAATTCAACATGTATTTCTTCTTAATTTTTAAAGAATACTTTGACCTAAGAAAATAACATGAATGGACCAACAGAAATAGAATATGAGGTTGATGCCTGAGAATTTTTACAGAGGCAAAATTCCAAATGGTACAGCAATACATAACTTTAAATGTACATGAACATCATTTTTCCCTTAACTATAATATATATGCAACACACTGTTAAATCAAACTAAGCAGACCATATAGTTTTAAAGTTGGTATCTGAATAATTTATGTTTTCATATGTGCAATTCTTCAAATAGTACAAATTAATGATCTATAGTCTTTATATTTTAAAAAATCTGTTTAAGAAAAGAAAAAAGTATATCTTTTACTGAAGCAAATAGAGATAAATTCCAAACTAATGCTGTACACAGTGGATCATGTGTTTTAGTCCTATGGTAGATACATAATCTCACATTTTTAATTTGATTTTTATTTATATGCATGTATATGTAGGCACTTCTACCTACTGAGCCATCTCACCAGGCCACAATCTAAGATTTTATGGGTATTTATAATTGTATAATTTAAATTTTACTTTAAAAGTTTCATTAATATTTCACATTTAAAGTTCTCCCATCTAAAGTATACAAACCAATATGTTCACAGGGATGTTCGACGGTAACTATATTTAGTTTTAGAAAATTGTTTTCAGCTAAGAAATGTATTCTACACTTCCCTTCCCTCCCTCTCCTCTCCCCTATAATTGTATGATTTTTTTTTACAAATTGTGTAACTTTTATTACCTGTGGTTACATGACAATGACAGGACACAGAAGACCCTGTGAACTCTCAGCCAGGCTTTTCCTGCCAAGTATTCATTAGAAAGCCAAAAGGAGAATACTCACTCTGTCCGTGTGACCAGGAGCCATAGACAGCACTCTCCCCCTTTTCCAGTCCCAGACACAAACTGCATTCTTTGAATCAAGTCCAACGGAAACCAAACGCTGGATTTTGTCCCAGAAATTCAGGCGGGAATAAAAAGACAACTCAAATAACTATCAAATTATAAATAGCAAATACATTCTACTTGTAACATCAAAATATATGCATTTATATTTCAGATGGCCTTTAAGATAGACAGATGTATTCATTGCATTAATGTTTGTACATGCATTTAGTTTTTCATGCTAAGTAAAAAGAAAAACTATCAGTTCTATGAATATCCAGGAAGTATCCTAGTCAAACTCCAGCCAAAAGCTAAAACTTCAAGATGCATTATGGTGGTGTGAATGGAAAAAAAGAAAAAAAGAAAAAAAGAAAACAAAACAAAGGATCCTTGGAAGAAACATTTACTATAAAATAAAGCAGGCAGAGAAAGCTTGGTTACCAGGTTCTTTGGGTTCATTTGTTTGTTGTTTTGTTGCTTTACTGAAAGCTGGAGAGGAATATGGGAGAAAGTCCAGGGAATCTACCCGAGAGAGGGATTGGACTGGAGTCTGACTAAAGGAATAGCCTCCTCAGAATAGGAACCATGAGAAGTAATTCCTTCTCAGGAACAGGTGATCGTGGAAGAAGAAGAAAACTCTTCATGAACCCCTGAAAGCCCACAGCCTTCACACTGTAGTGACCTGTAGTGACCCTGGTCATGAACCCTCAAGTGGGGAATCCCTTTCAGAGGGCTTCCAAGGTCTGGCGTGTTTTTGAGAAATTTCAGTAGCACAGTACAGGCAATACAAATCAAATGTGGCGTAGCACAACTTTTACTCCTTCCTTTAATGAACTCCTACAGATAGAAATTCAGTAAGAATAAGCTACAGAGTGAAAACAAACCAGACCTTTCGCACAAACCCAGGGAGATGAGACCAGAAGTGAAAATAAGCAGGTCTCAACAATTAACAAAATACACAACCCTGGTATTAGATAAACAATATAAAATAAGCTTAAAATACATAAAAAATATATAATTAAGGTTTCAAAATATCCACAGAAGGACAAAGAGTAGAAAAGTATAAAAAGTACCTAAAGATACACAAACACAGGACTTCTTCAAATGAAAAGTAGGTGAGATGAAGCTAAAATCTCCATCAAAGAGTTGAATAAATTAAAAAGAGATGAGAAGACATAGTTGACAAGAGTTAACGTGGAAGATGAAATTCTAGTCGAGAAGAAACATCACAGTCTGAATTTGACCACTGCTGTGACATACAGAAAACTGTACAAAAAGATATGAAGCAAGCATTTTAATGGTAACCAAAGCACGTACCATTTACAAGACTGTGAATTCACATTCACAAGAATATGAATTATGAAAGAGGGGAGAGAAGAAATAAAGTGGGTTCTACAGCTGACTAAATTTCACTTAGAAGACAATTTCTATATCAGGGTACATAAAAGTAGCCCCCAATACATTTGTGTTTTTTGTTTAACTGGCAAGAGCCTTAAGTTTAGAAGCTAGGATGGCTAATATGTAGGACACAGATAAAGCTGAAGGAAGTCTCTCAACAGGTGAGATTTTTTAAACACCATCCTTCCTGTGTATAGGGCAATAAACTTAAGGCCATGAAAAGAAGAAATTCCAGAAAAAGAGCAATTAATGGTGAAATAAAGGCAAACAAGTTTGAGAATGTAAGTGATCAGTACTACCTCAAATTCCCAATAGCTACACTAAAGGTATGTCTGTGAAGCTCACAGGTATTAAAGGCCCTGGATGGTAATACCTAAGCAGAGAATTTAAAACAGTCACCCTAGAAGACCTACTATAGGTCTTCACAACTTCCCACTGTAAATATTTAAAAATTACCTTTTCACAAAGACTGGGGAATTCAATGACTCATGAAAAAACTGTTCAAATGTTTTAAAAAGGCTTCTATAATAAATCATTTTAAGTATTGCATGACACATACAACGTCCAGCATCTAATGGAAATTATTAGCAGATGAAGAAACATGAAAATGTGACTGACCAACTGTGAGAGGGTGTCAGTCAACAGAAACAGATCCAGAAATTATCAAGATGTTAAAATGAGAACGAATCTGCGGAAATGAAAGCGATAGCTTAGGTTTCAGAAGAGAAAGTGCTAGGCTGTTACAGAAGCATAAAGTTCTGAAATTGATCCCCAGCACAGAGAAAACAAACAAACAAACAAACAAACAGTGTATGGCAGCATACACCTGTTTCCCCAGTGCCAAGGAGACAGAGACAGGAATCCCTGGCCTCTTTGGTCAACTAGTCTAG
Source organism: Mus pahari (assembly GCF_900095145.1). NCBI lineage: Eukaryota > Metazoa > Chordata > Mammalia > Rodentia > Muridae > Mus > Mus pahari. Next base: position 93,380,366 of record NC_034596.1, read on the forward strand.
CCACATCAGTGAGCTTCAGGTTCAATGACACACCTTGTTTCAAAAACTAAGATATCAATAGCTATGACAAAGACTACGCAGGCCTCAAAGCTTACAAAATTACCTACTGAAGTTATAAAAATGTCACAAGTGCTTGACTTGGCACATGAATTGACATCAGGTTGAACAGCACACTTTACTATATAAGAGACTTGGGGCACTTATGTAAAACCTCTCTTCTTACCCTATTTATTACCCATTAAAAGGGGATAATTAAAGTACTTCATGAGGAGAATATGAACACTAACATATTACATATAAAGGGATTAGAAGAGTACCTGTATATGGTTAATGTTGCACAAATGCTTGATATCTTCATCACATTCTTACTTTACCATAAGCCATAATTAGCTTTACAAATCCATATACTCTGTTCAAATGAAAAACGCCACCTAGTGTCCAGTCAGAAAAGCTTCGACTGGGTATAATTAAGATTTAAATCAAATGGGCTCAATTCTAGTATGGAGGTTGTATGGTCTCAATATTTTGTAAGAACCATTTTGTTGTTATGAAGAAAAATTACAAATGTTACCCAAGATGTAGGGCTTAATGGAGTAATACTGGTTATATTATACTAGACCCACTATAAGTTAAGATCTGGAAGAAAATAAAATTCAAGAATAATGCACTTAAGGTATATTTAGAGATTAAGACAATTAAAAGGTGCTGGCAAACACAGGGAATACCCTACTCTCTAGGCACATACTAATTGCAAAACTTACCCTTGTGTTGATCAGTACCTAAAGACAGAGGTAAACTGATACATTTTATTTGTGTCAACTCATGGGCTTTTCACGGTATTAGACTTAAAAACCACCTCATCCTTTGCTCATTCTAGAAATGAGCAGAGTTTTGACTCTAACTCTGTCTGTTAGAAATAACTGTGGGCTAGAGAGATGGCCCAGTGGGTGAAGTGCTTACGGCACGAGTCTGAGGAAGTAAGGTCAGATTCCCAGCACTTCGGTAAAGAGCTGAGCATTACGACACAGATCTGTAACCCCAGCCCCACGGGGCAGAGACAGGTGGTTCTGGGGTCTCACTAGCCAGACAGGATAGTTGAAAATTCAAGCTATAGGTTTATGCCTTCCTCCTCACATTGCTTTGGAATCTTCAGTTCCTGTTCATTATGGATTTCTATAAATAGACTTTTCAGGCCTTAATTATCTTCAAGAAGACAGGCCACTAATATTAATATGCATATTCAGTTCAATTATGAGAAACCCTTTAGGAAAAGAACATTTAGCCTTGCTACCTTGAAGGAAGCTCACCAATTGGATAAATCTTAAATGTTTACATATGCTTTCAATTCTAGCAAAAAATGAAAACATTAGACATTTCATATTGAATATCTTATAAGGAGTTTATAAACAGGTATGTTAGTTCAAATATATTTTCCAAATTATAACATTAAAATACTTTCCTTATCTTAAATTACCAGGAGTTCTTCACATTAACTGCACTTGTTAAAGGATGAATTCCTTTTGCTATATAAACAGTTACCTCCTAGGTTACACGTTTGGGAGGCAGTAAAGTATCGTTGTTCCAAACACAAGCTTTGCAGCATGAGACCTGGTTCCTACTCTGGTTCCCCTCACTAGCTGTTAACCTGAGACAAGTTATTCAACCTTTCTCAGGCTCAGTTTTTCTGCAAAATGGAGATAATAATAGAATCTATTTCACAGGGTTGTCACAAGAATTGAATGAGAAAATGCAGACTTAGGGAAATGCATACCTAGTACATAGTGTGAACCCTGTATCTCTATGGATTTCTAAGTTTAACTGTTTAATAATATGACCTCATGAAACCATGATGACAAAATAATGATTTCTCATGGAAATTGCTCAAAGTAAGCAAGACTGAGTGCTTTCAAACAGTAAAAGCTATGGAAGTGATTCTCCTCAGAAGAGACATCTCAGCAATTCAATACATTATATGTAAAGGGGAAAACTAATAATTAAGAAGAAATTATCTATATCTAAAAGATACTTATTAACTATTATAGTAAAAAAATCTTAAATTTCACAAAACCTTATGTGTAAAGGAATTTTAAGCTAATAGTGTAGATTTATTTTCTCATGTTTTATATTCTCCTGATGTTGGAAAGATTATTCTTTCTTTTAAGAAAGTAAATGAAATTCTGATAGGACATAAAGCACTTGAAAGATAATAGCAAACATGGGACATAAATTAGGTTTTCACAATTGCTAATCACCATTAAATCTAAAAGCACATTTTTAGAGAAGCCCCAAAGAAGTATCCATAGATCCCTGTACTCGCTGGTTGTGTGTGTCAACTTGACACAAGCTGGAGTTACCATAGAGAAAGGAGCTTCAGCAGAGGAAATGCCTCCATGAGATCTAGCTGTGGGGCATTTTCTCAATTAGTGATCAAGGAGGAAAGGCCCCTTGTGGGTGGTGCCATCTCTGGGCTGGTAGACTTGGGTTCTATAAGAGAGCAAGCTGAGCAAGCCAGGGGAAGCAAGCCAGTAAAGAACTTCCCTCCATAGCCTCTGCATCAGCTCCTGCTCCCTGACCTGCTTGAGTTCCAGTCCTGACTTCCTTGGTGATAAACAGCAGTATGGAAGTGTAAGCTGAATAAACTCTTTCCTCCCCAACTTGCTTCTTGGTCATGATGTTTTGTCCAGGAATAGAAACCCTGACTAAGACAAATTGGTACCAGCATAGTGGGGCATTCCTGTGACAACCTGACCATGTTTTGGGGAGGACTGTGGAAGGACTTTGGAACTTGGGGCTAGAAGATTGGTGTTAAGAG
>NC_034596.1:93384442-93398071 GCF_900095145.1 Mus pahari
AGCAAGCCAGTAAGTAACATCCCTCCATGGTCTCTGCATCAGCTCCTGCTTCCTGACCTGCTTGAGTTCCAGTCCTGACTTCCTTGGTGATGAACAGCAGTATGGAAGTGTAAGCGGAATAAACCCTTTCCTCCCCAACTTGCTTCTTGGTCATAATGTTTTGTCCAGGAATAGAAAACCTGACTAAGACAATCCCTTACCAAAAAGTCACAGGAATCTATGCTACCCAAACCTCAGAATAATGTAAGGTACCTACTGAGTATCATTTTCTTTAGGATACAACCCAGTCTACAGTCTATTTTGATAGAATCTACATTTACAACAATTATAAAAAGCAGGTAAATAAATTCTTCTGAAAATTAAAATGATTTTAAAATCTAACTTAAACACAAAATATTTAACAATAACAAATTAACCACACCACTTTTAAAATATGTCCAAGTCATAGCTTCTATTTGAAACTATAGAAACTATAGAACTATAAAAAAATGTCTTGTTAGAAAATAATTTGGAAAGTGATTAGCCAGTGGGATGATAACAAAGATCACTGTTTTGGTCTCTGATTTTTGTATTGATTTGTCTTATTTTCAATAAAAAATATAACTATAAAAGAAAAACTTTAAAGTTAACTGAAAGTTAAAATATATACAACTCTTCTTAGAGAAACTTAATTTTCCAAGGTGTCTTCCATATTCCCTACCTAAATAATTTACCTGGAAAAACAGTTACAGATAAAACTTTCTGTAACAATTAGGTAATAGTCAGAGAATGAGAATTTCTTTGGCTTTTGGAATAATTTGACCAAGAAAGTTCTGGGTAACAACGAAATCAACAACCTTGTTGTTTTATTTTTGTTAGCTATGTTGTCCACCCATCTCACTTATACTTCAACATATCTAAATAAACAAGTACTTTTTATCAGTTGTTTTTCAATTTTATATTATAAATTTATAATCATTTCATTTTTAAATATTTTTAAAAATTTTTTATTACATGTGAATTGACATGTATGTTTGTGTGAGGGTGTCAGATCCCTGGAACTGGAGTTAAAGAAAGTAGTGAGCTATAATCTGGGTACTGGGAATTGAACCCAGGTCCTCTAGAAGAGCAGCCACTGCTCTCAACTCTAGAGCCATCTCTCCAGACTCTTACAATGATTTCTCATAGCAAGCATTTTAAAATCAAAATTGATACAAAGGAAGAAAATTATCAAATACCTGTCCATCCAAGTCAAATGCTAAACAAGCTATACCATGTGTATGAACATCCTTCAGAACCGACACAGTCTGGACAGTGTAAGAATCCCAAACACAGATGTAAGGCTCTTTCCCAACTTGTCCTGTTGCTACCAACACTCGCTCAGGATGCAGTGCAAGACTAAAAATTAAAGAAATAGGTAAATAGTAAGACTTGAAAATTGATTATAAATTTTTAAAGCATTTACTATAGATATTTCTACTTACAAATATCAACATTAGACTTACCTTAAATAATTTGTATTTAGAAGAAATTTCTATAAAATTATTGTTAAGAATTAATAATATACTAAAAGGTTAATGACAAACTAATTATAGACTTCATAAACTCCATGTGATATAGTGTGCATAAACTTCTCAAGAAAAGAGATCTTACAAAAGATCAACAGAACTACAGCAACAAATTTTTAGCAACTTAGCTATCACATGCTATTTTCCCACTTGGTATTTATGTTGCAAGCCTTCTTTTCTATCATACCATTCCTTTTATTAACTAATATTGGAGTAAATCTAAAGCCTGGGAAGATGGCTCTATGGTTAAGCATGTTCCATGAGAACACGAAGACTGGAGATCATACTCCTGGAACCCACGAGATACCATGTGGACATGGCAGACCACCTGTAACTCAAACCTCGGAGGGCAGAGGATCCCCAAAGCAAGCTGGTTAACAAGAATAGGCATATCAAAGAGCTCTGCATGTGACCGAGAGACCTCGCCTCACTGAATAAGGCATTAGGTTGGTCAAGGATAATTCCCAGCATCAATCTTGGGCTCCCATGTGCATTCATACCCACAGTCACATGTACCTCACACAAGTACCCACAAGCATGCATATACAAACACACATATACAATATATACACATAGATGAAAATGAAAAATTTAGCTAAATCTTAATGTCTAAGGTAGTATTTGGTAGCACTTATACTGTAACAGTAATTAATTATAAAACTCACTAAAAAAAACAGCAATGTCATATGAAATTTGTAGAAAGTGGTCAATGGGGTTCTAAAAGTAAGACAAAAAAAACTATCATTTAGTAACACATACATCCACAAAAGGCAGGAAACAAAAATGAAATTCTACTTGATAAAAGTGTATACCAGAGAGCTTAAAATATCAGATTTGCCTTTAAATAAAAAGACTGCATTTCTGTACACTAGCAGAGAATACCTGAAAAAAATCCAAATTATAGTAGCATCAAAAAGAGCAAATATAATAATGCACCCCAACTACAAGTCATTTTTAAAGGTCTAAACAGAGGGTAGAATACATCAATTCTAGGCCTGAAAGAATGTAATATTCTTAAGATGGTAATGCTCTCAAGTGGTAATCCATGTCAAAGGGCCAGGCATAATTAAATAAAAATATAGAAAATTCGATCCTGCACATATTATTTGTGAGGCTGTAAAATTATACAGTCAGTTTAAAAACAGTTTAGCAGAGTTACTATAGGATACGACAATTCTATTTCTAGATACATTCCTAAAAGGAATAAAAACATATGTCCATACAAGATCTCTACACAAGCGTTCATGCCAAAATTATTCATAACAGTAGAAAGTGACAGCTCAAATGTTCATCAACTGAAAGGAGAAAAAAGAAAGTGCATGTTGCAACAGAGATGAACTCTGAAATGTAACACAACACGGATGAAAACATATATATATATATATATATATATATATATATATATATATATATAGGGCCACATACTCTGAGGAGTCATTTACATGAAATGTCTGGAATAGGCAACTCTCATGTGGCTGGCTTTTCTTGGTGAAACATAACACACAAATATGTATTCACCCCCAAAAGGAAACCTACAACAGACCAAAGTAAATATCATGCCAGTGTTTAACCTAGTGAACCAAAGTTTTTATTGGGGTCACTAATAGTAGTATGGATGATAAGTCATATGGAACAAGGATGCCTCAAAAGCAACTGTACCACTGAGAAGCCCACCCCAACACCAGTGACTACTCACAAAGGCTGCATGCAACCTTGGAGCTCTCTACACAGCTGGCAGCAGCTGAGAATCTCCCTTCGGCTTAGCTAGAGTCCTCTGTCAATCTTTTACTCCTTTTTATGCTCTTACAAAGGGCCTTCGAGAGTTTCTGTTCTCCCAGACTTAAAGTCATTTGTTTACCTCCCAAGTCTCATGAGCCTTCCCTTCCCTTGGAGAAGGAATTTTCAATTCTGAAGAAAATGCTATACAACGAAGAACCATGCCATGACTAGAGACAACATTTAACAGCACTCCTTTCCATCCTCCATCAGCATCAATAGGTTCTCCAAAAAAGCTTGTGACTTCTCCTGTCATGAATTTTGGCCATGTCTACAGTATGAACTCCCTTCTATAAAGCAGGCCTTAAAGCCAATCAAGAGAGTGGTTAGTTACCTCCATACATAGGATGTGATTTGAGTAAGAATAGTCCCCATGGACTCATAGATTTAAATGTTTGGTTACCAGTTAAGTGTCAGAATTAGTGGAAGAACTAGGAGGTATAGACTTGTTGGAGTAGGTGTGGCCTTTGTTAAAGGAAATGTGTCATTGGAGATGAGTTTGAGGTTTCAGAAGCCCAAGCCAGGCTCAGAGGCTCTTGCCCTTCCTGCAGCATGTAGATCCAGATGTAGAACTCTCAGCTGTTTCTCTAGGACTATGTCTATGTGCCACCACACTCTCCAGCATGATGACAATGGACTAAATCTCTGAAACTGTAAGCAAGCCCCAATTAAATGCTTTCCTTTATAAGAGTTGCTGTGGTGGGGTTGGGGAATTTAGCTCAGTGGTAGAGCGCTTGCCTAGCAAGCACAAGGCCCTGAGTTTAGTCCTCAGCTCTGGGAAAAAAAAAAAAAAAAGACAAAACAACAAAAAGACCAAAACAAAAAGAGTTGCTGTGGTCATGGTGTCTCTTCACAGTAATAAAACACTAACTAACACACATAGTTTTGCCACTATTGCACCAGTGAACACATCTTGTCTGGAAAGTCAGTGTTGTAGTAAACAGGGTCTAGCACTATGCAACAATGTAAAAGAGCTCCCCTTTTGCCACATCTATACCAGCATTTGTTGTTCTTTTTTTTTTTTTTATTTAATCTTTGTCATTCTGAAATAAGATGGAATCTTAAAGTAATTTTTAAAAATCATTTTATTTTTTAAATTATAATGTAAATAAATCATTTTCCTCCCTTTCCTTTCCTTCAATCAACTCCTCCTATGCACCTCCTTGTATGACAGAATATTTGATCACACTGTGAACCCCAAGATTGTGTTATTTACTGAAAAAAAAAACTGTTTCTAGTTGTAGCACACGCCTTTAATCCTAAACAATGAAGGTGAAGTTAGTTTGTAGAATGAAGCACCCATGTTTGTAAGTGATGTCCAACTGAGTGGCAGAAAAGTCCTGCTAATGAAAGAAGTCTCCCATATTGTGTTGAGCCCTGAGGCTATCCAGTCATGGTGGACTTCAACCTTAATTAGTAGAGTTTTCCCACAGGGAGTAGGGCATGCAATAGACTGTATGTGGAGATGAGACAGAGGACAACTTTGTAGAGTCTGTTCTCTACTTCTACTTCTGCTTGGCTTCTAGGGACCAAACTCAGGTCATCAGGCTTCTATGGCAAGCATCTCTACCTGACAAGCCATCTCATTGGCCCCAGAGTAATCTTAGAACAACATAAATCTAACCTTACCATCCACGTTGTTAAACCTCTCCAACAGCTTCCCATTCATCTAGAAAAAAATCCTACCTGGATGGAGTCCCTCGGGATGTTCTTAAGTCTCAACAATTTACCCTCTTGTCCACTTCAGCCACATAGTCCTTTCTGTCCCATGAAAAGGTCAAGATAATTGTGCTTTTTAAGTTTCTATCTAGAATGATCTCCAAAATCTTTGCCTCACTCATCCTTTAGGTGATATTTTAGATTGCAAGATTGTGAGTCAATATTTTTCTGTGGCCTTCAGCTTTCTAAAAGTATTTCTAATTTAAAATAGCAATAAAACTCTAAGAGAAAATCTAGAATATCTTTCACAATCCCTATTATGTTGATTTCAAACTTCTATATAGCCTTTTAAAAACATAGCTATCAAAACTAGCTTTTGTAAAGGCTTTGCTTCTCAATCTAGCCCCCAGGTGCCAGATAAGATTTCTACTATGAGGGCTCATGTTTTATGCATTAAATACATTGCCCATTAGCTAACAATCAGCAAAGTCTCACTCAAACAAATGTGAACTCTGGTGTTAGTCAGCACCTATGTTATAAGACTTACACTAGACTTATTCTTTCCACTCTAGATTGGAATTATACCCTGGTCCTTGATGAAGCATACTGCCTATAGATGATAACCACTGAAGTGGTTAGACCTGGTTGATAGTTAAGTTAAACACTATGAGAAGCATACTTAGTAAAAACTACCTGTGCTATTATCATCCCCATCCATGCAGTGAAATGAGTATGAAACACAACCTAGGCGCAGTATCTAGTATTGTTGATCCTGATAAAGAATTCCAAAGGACACAAAGAAATAGATTCAATATAATGGAAAGGAGAAGGAACGAGTGCCTTCTGTAGTTGGAAGTGAGGATGGTACACAATTTCCAGGTAACTTTTCCATCTCTCCTTGCTCCTTGCCTGTTCTCCCTCTTGCTCATTCTCCCCTTCCTTCTGCTGGTCTTCTTCCTCTCCACTCTACCTGCTTCCTGCCTGTCCTAAAGTAAGCAGCTTCCTCTGCCACTTACACTGCACCATGATATTCTCCCTTGCCTCAGGCCCAAAGCAAAACAAACAAACAAAAAGACCATCTAACCTTCAACTGTAATCTCTGCAAACAATAAGCAAAAATAGAGATTTCCTTCTTTGAAATTCCATTCTCAGGTACTGTCTCACAACTATGGGAAGCTGACTCATTGTGTAAGACATAAGAATCTTATTTCCAGTGAGTTCCAGGATGGTTTCAAGAAAAAAAGGAAGGAAGGGAGGGAGGAAGAAAGGAAAAGAAAAGAATCTGTATTTCTCCTAAGTTTTTAGGTAATGTTCCTATTGCTGATCTGAAGACCATACTGTGAGTTGTAAGAATCTAGGGCTGCCAGCTACATGCCATTGTTTGGTTCTTTGTTTTAAATAAATCTTGACGAGTGCTAGTTTTTTGTATTAATAACAGCCCATTTTGACTTCTTCCTGGACCTCCTTCTCCTTATCATTTGACCATAGTGGTCTCCAGGGCAGGTCTTATAATTGTAATGTAATTACCACAAGGCAGCTAATACCTTGACTAGTGGGAAGCAGGCTTGGTCATATCTGATGTGCCCATAACCTCACTTTCCCTTCTGCTCCTCTGGCCACATTTTTGTTGCTTCATTCTTCATCTCCCCTGCATTTGAATATTGCAACACAACAGAAAACCATGTTCAGATCCATTCTCTGTCTATACCTGCTACCTTGGTGACTTCATTGAGATTCATGGCTTTATTGCTTAAATGGTAACACCCGATTCTACTAGCCATACCAGACTGCTTCCATGAGTTACAGACACACATGTCAAGCTATCTAATTTATAACCCTACTTACTTGTCTATGAGGTTTCTCCACTGAACTCTTCTAACACAGGGCTTCTGATTTTTCCATTCCTCCTCAATCACAAAATGTTTCTCACAATCTTTCCCAACTCAATAGCTGCTAACTCTAATTCTCCAAATGTTCTCATCAAAATTTCTATGATCATTATTGTCTTCCTTTTCTCTTATAATTTGCATATGATTCATTAGTCAACCATGCTGCTCCCATCTTTAAAATAAACCCAGAATGTTGCCTTTCCCATTGCTTTCCCTGTTGCTCCTCCCAGCATCTCATGACTGGTCCAAGCCAGCAACACTCCTGGAATGAAACACAACAGACCCCCAAGTGCGTTCCCTGCTTCCCTACTACCTCTCTTCTCCACGATATTCTGAATATAGAAGCCACTGTGAGTTTGTTATTCTCTAAGCCAATAACTTCATTAAATAGTTGTCTTAGTTGTGTTCTATTGCTGTGAAGAGACACCATAACCATGGTAACTCTTATAAAAGAAAGCATTTAATTGGAGTTTGTTTACAGTTTCAAATAGTTTAGTCCATTCTCAGCAGGGCAAGAAGCATGGCAGCATACAGGCAGACATGGTGCTGGAGTGAAGGGAAATGAAACTGAAGATAAAATTTGAGGCCTAATTTATGTAACTTATATCAAATAGTCCAAAGAAAAAGTTGTTTGTGTTGTTAAAACATTCCTGGGGCTGACTGGCCATATATGGTAACGAAATGTTCCCCTGACCTAGATAAGCGTCCGCCCCTCAGGTCTCTTGACATCCTGTCTTGCACGTACTACTCTGCTGATGTGTAATCGTTTTCTGCTGATGTTTAAATAAGCCAATTGTGTGAAACCGCATCAATTCCTCCTAGCCCCCGACCCTCTCTCTATAAAAACCCCTAGCTTTCAAGCCTCGTGGTCGATTCCTCTGTCTCCTGAGTGAGATATGTATCGGCCCGGAGCTCTGTTATTAAACTACCTTGTGTTTTTACATCAAGATGGTCTATTCATGGTTTTTGGGTGCTGACATCTCGAGACTGGAGTGGGGAGGGCTCTCCACGGAGGTCTTTCAGAGAAGGAGCTAAGAGTTCGACAACTACACCCAAAGGCAGCAGGAAGAAATAGACACTGGGCCTGGCTTAAGTTTTGAAACCTCGAAGCCCACCCCAAGTTACACACTTCCTTCAACAAGGCCACACTTACTCCTACAAGACCACACCTCCTATTCCTTCACAAGTGATACCACTCCCTGATGACTAAGCATTCAAATTAATGAGCCTATAGGGGTTGTGCTTATTCAAACAACCACAACTGTTAAAACAACTTCCAGTCTTAGAGAGCAGGTGAAAACTCTCAGCAAGGTCCCATATAATCTGCTCATCTCATCTTTACCTCACTGAACCCATGTTCAGAATACTCCAGCCACAACAATTCTCTTACTGTTCCTCAAATCTATTAGGACATCTACTTCAGAGCTTCCATAGGGAAGAGTCCCTCTGCATAGTCTGTCCCTTACTCAGACTCCCACACAATGTAGTTCTTGACCTCTCAGTCTCTAGAATACCATCATAACAGTGAGGTCTCCTTTCTGCCCTATCACAGCACCTACCTAAAATGGTATAGTCCTGTTTCTTTCTCCTTAGCTACACACACACACACACACACACACACACACACACACACACACACACCAAATAAAATACTACTAGCCATAAAGAGGATGTGGTAGTTTGAACAAAAATGGCCCCTGCAGGTTCATAAGGGTTGGTACTACTAAGAGGTGCGGCCTTATTGGAGGAAGTGTGTCACTAGGGGGTGGGCTTTGAAGTCTCAGAAGCTCAAATTAGGCCTAGTGGCTGCCAGGCCTTTTCCTGTTGCCTGCAGACCCAGATGTAGAACTCTCAGCTTCCTCTGCAGCCCCATGTCTGCCTACATGTGGCCATGCTTTTTGCCATAACAATAATGGACTAAACCTTTGAACTATAAGCCAGCCCCAATGAAATGCCTTCCTTTATAAAAGGTGGCAAGGTCATGGTGTCTCTTCACAGCAATAAAACCCTAAGACAGAATACAAAATTCTATCATTTTGATAACATGGATGGAACTTGAGATCAACTGTTAAGTGAAATAAAACAACTACAGATCGTACTTATATGGAGTTGACTTTTTTCATACAATTTTGCGAGTAGACTGGTTGTTACAAGAGACTGGGAAAAACATGGCAGATGGGAAGGATGGAAAAAAGATGATCAGTCAGTCCTAAGTTATGGTTAGGACTAAGAAATCCGGTACGCTACTGCACAGTAGGGTGGCTACAGTTAATGAAAATAACTCTGTATTTCATAAAACTAGAAGTTTATTTTTTTAAAAAAATGATAAAGGTTTAAGGCCAGAAACATTTTTACATAGACTTAAACATCAATATATACACATATCAAAATTTGTACACTTTTTAGTTTTATGTATCAACTTTCAAATTTTTTGGAGAAGTATTTAAAAAGGTGGGCATGAACAGATGTGTCAAGTGGTGACAAAAAAAAAAAAATCAAAAAGATGTGAGCTGACACCTTGCCCTGGATTTGGCAATGTGTAAGTCATTGGTGACCCTGAGAGAAATGGCTACAGCAAAACAGAACCAAAGGTAAATAAATGTTAGAGGGGTTGGTGAAGGCAGTAAAACAACCTTCGGATATTCTGTTATAACACAGAGCATGACACATGAGAGGACTGTTTCCCAGAACACTGAAGCTGAGTCTTTTAAGGAAAAAAGGGAGAAATAAGTCTTTTGAAGGAATAGATGGAATTAATTTTAAAACATTTCAAGTTCTAGATCTGACAATTGAGCCAACCAGAGGCTAATATGAAAACATACCAAATTAATTATATCCCATCCATGACCCTTCCTGGTATATATGATTTGAGAACTTTTGATAATATCCACTACTTTGCAAAATAAATGTTGGTAGGCAATAAATAGCAAGAAAAACATAATTTAAATGCTACCAGATCCTTTGGGGAAACCAGCTAGCAAATGTTTCAAAATACAAGCCAGACCACTGATAAGCCTCTTACCCTAAATATAGAACGTGCAATATAGTATAATAGTCTAAAAGTGTTGCAAACACCTACTAGAGAAATTGAAACACACACACACACACACACACACACACACACACACACACGGGAGAGCACACAAGGAAAACATCCTGTATTATTTTGGCATTGAAGTTCACTTCTAAGTATAAACAAGTTATTGGAATAATTAGCAGTAAAAGAATAATGCCTAGAGAAGTGTAGTGCACATAGACAAGGGCAAAAGAAGGCAGACAAATATAAGGCTGCAATAAAATGTGGTATCATACAGAACCACCTTGAACCATTCTTGGTGACAGTAAGAGTATAGAAGCAGCAAACAAATAACAGACGATTCAAACTTTAAAGCCAACATAGCACTTACAGTTTTAAAACCAAATGACAATTGCCAGTTCACTTTAGAACAGTCTCAGCCTAAAGTTATATTTTGCCAACAAATCACAAGGGGATTTTAAGTAGATATAGAAGTAAAACTCATGAAAATATTTTCATTAAGGCTAATTAAATCATAACATGGCTTTCTACCATCTGTTACATGTATGAATGCTGTATCTTCTGCTGTGGAATAATAAGAAGTTATTGGAGTGGTTTATAGCTTACAGGTTAAGCACTGAATTGAAAAAAAAAAACAGGTTTTAATATTAAAATATGACTATTTTATTTCACAAGAATAATTTGTCATTATTATCTGAAATACAATTTCCAAAGTACTTTCATTTCTCAACTATATTCTTAGTATTGTATCACATTTGTGCCACAATCTTTAATACACTGTACGGTTTAGATTTTACTGCCCATGATAACTTTTCAGATCTTTTTAAATTGCCATAAATTATATAATAATGTATCGTTTGCATCAAATCATAGACATGTAGAGTATGTTTGCAATTTGAAGTGTTCTGAGATGCATGTATGGGTTGCACAACTTTTGCAGAAGACAAAAGTACAACCTTCCTTATAGTTTACTCAAAGAAAATATAAAAACCACAGTCAGTGTAGCTCAGTGAGCCAGCGCTTAACCATTTGTGAGGCCCATGAGTTCAATCTGCAGTATGACCAAAAAAAAAAAAAAAAAAAAAAAAGTCAAGCAGTGTGCTATATAACACAGCCTCTAACTACTGCTAGGAGAATGAAGGCATAGCTTCATTTTCCCCTCAAATAAACCCATCAAGTTTTGGAAAACTTCCCTACATACAGGGTCTTGCACTCCTGATTACACCTTCCATATCCTTCACACCCTCACCACTTACTTAATTTAACCTGGTAATATCTGGTGAGAGTCTCAAAAGCTATTCATGTAGTTTTGTAAAGCTAGAGGCCCAATCCATAGAGAAGGACAGAAGTGGCAGGACAGAGGGAAAATAAGAGAAAATGAGATAACTCTCTTCTTGGGGAGAATAATAAGATGGGCAATTACTATTAACTTCTGTTCAAATTAGTGATTTTGGACTTTCACTGGGTCTCAGGCCTTGACTACCACCACAACAGAAAATTCCTAAATTGAGAAAAAACAGCTTGCCAGATTCCTTTCCAAAACCTGGAATCTGGAAACCTTCACTGCAGTGTCTAATGAACAAGTGAATGATAATTAGCCCCCACCAAGCCTTCCCGTCTCTGCAATCTTCTATTGTTAACTTTTACTTTGCTCCATCCCAGCTGATTTTTCCCTTGCCTGAGGTCCCCTTCCCCCATATATATATATACAGAGAGCTAAAATAACAACCTTGTGGAGTTTCAGCACCAGAGCATCTTGCTTACACTGCATCAAACCACTATAGCGATTTTGATATGCCTAATTCGAAACATCCATGAAGAAATAAATATGCCTGTTCACAGATCCCGGGTCAAGAACACAGAAGCAACAACATGAACACACTTGCAAATTTTTCTGTAATACATAAGCGTTGATAGAAGGCAGAAATGTTCTTGAGGCAATAATCAATTCAAACGCTCCTAACCTTAACATTAAAGTTCGACTGAAATGTTGAAAATTACCCTCTATATATGTACAGCTTACCAAACATCGCGGTCAACGTTAAGATTCAGATCAATAGAGAGCTAGATACAGTCACCCTGTGATTGAAATTACTAATAGGAAAGTAAACGTAAGGTTACTTTGATGAAAATAAACAGAATTGGAAATCAGTGGGAGGGGGGCGTTATTTATCACAAAAGACATATCCTCCAAGTGCCTTCCAGCGTGCGAATTTTAACCTCCAGTGAATTGCCTTCAGAGTAACACCTGAGTTTCTTTGCTATCTGCGGATAATTGCCGATAGTGAAATCTGAATAACTACGGCCAAGAGTTGAGTACTGCAGAGCTTGGGTTGGTCTTCTGTTAAGTATTTATTTCCTTTCCCTAGCTAAATAAGATTTCCTTTTAACAAGAAACCAATCACGGAGTCTAAACTCCTGATGTTGATGGAACGGAAAAGGTCACAAATCCATTCAAGCGAAGGCCTGCGGAGCATCCGTAGGCTCGCTCCCCTAGAATAGGACGCTGCGGATAGCGGAGTGGTAAGTGGGTGGGCTCCGAACCAGATAGATGCACATCGCTTTCCTGGGTGATGCTCCTTGGCGTGAACGGTCACGACTTCCAGAAGGACAGGCAGCTGCAAACTCCGAGAGCGCTCGGCAGGGGTGACAGCGGTCCCCCTCCCACCTCCCTCACCCCCGCCACCGCGTCCCGGAGCCCGTACCTGATGATGTCGTCGCTGTGGCCGCGGTAGAACTTCTGCCGATGCTCCCGCGGGCTATACACCACGCCGACCCCCGCCACGAAGTACACGATCTCCTTGGCCGCCGTGTAGTAGAGGTTGTTGCGGCACTGGTGGCCCCGGTAGCCGTACACCCACTCGAGCCGCAGGTGGCAGCTCGGGGCGCTCCGAGCCGCCATGTCGGTGCGCCCACCCGTCGCTGCGGCTCGGGCCCGCGGTCGCCGCCGGGGCTGGGTGACGAAAGCTCTCCCGCAGGCGGCCCGGACGCTCCTCTAAGCCGAGCCCGGCAGGTGCATCTCGCTTGCGTGGCCGCCGCCGCCGCTTCAGCCCACGGGCGGGAGGAAAAGCCTCGCCTCACCGAACATGCTGAGGGCCGCGAGCGCCACCGGCTGTCCGGGAGCTCGCCGTGTTCCCTCAACCCAGTGCCTTAGGCTGGGAGACAACCAAGCGAAGAGGGGGGACGGGGACGCGCCTCCAGCCCGCTTCTTCTCCGCCGGCCCCGCGCACCGGACTCCCCGCCCCGGGTCACCTGCGGCGCTCCAGTCTAGCCGCTACCTCGCCTCCTCAGCCCCGGCGGAGCCGCGCCGCGCGCTCCCGAGCCCAGCTGAGTGGCGGGAGGGGCGGAGACGCGCGGCCCCGCCCCTCCCTGCGCTAGCCCCGCCTCTCAGGTGGCCCCGCCCCTCCCGGAGCGTCCCTGCTCACCACCAGCCTGTGGTTAACCACCCCCACCCCCACCCCCACCCCATCCCCATCCCCATCCCCATCCCCCCGCAGTCCTCCCTTCCCACCCCTCTCGAAACCTGGATCACCCCACCCAGATTTGGATTCCTGCTGCTGGGTTTGCTTGCTCAGGAATCTCTGGGGAATCCCGCATGCCCTTAGACCTCAGCTATTTCTTACGCCTATGAATTAACACCAGAATGTTCACTTCATTCTTTAATCGCCTCCTCCATACCATATATATATATACATATATATATATATATATATATATATAT
>NC_034596.1:93398176-93405676 GCF_900095145.1 Mus pahari
TATATATATATATATGTATATATATATATGTGTGTGTGTGTGTGTGTGTGTGTGTGTGTGTGTGCGTGTGTTTGCTTATCATGGTGCTCTCTGGTCCAGAAATTTGGCAAGAATAAAACCTAATGTACTTTTGACACATTAGATACACTGTCCTAATAAATAGTCCTGGATTTGTTACTACTGTTGCTGAACAGGCAGGCCTCAAACTCTATAATCCTCGTGTTTTTTGTCTCGTGAATGCTGAGATTACAAATGTGCATCACTGCCCCCACCAAAACTCCCAACACCCCCGTTGGCTGGAAGATCTTTCAGCTGCTGTTTTGGATAGCGGCAATTATCTCTTCATTAAAATGAAGAAGGGCATGTTTCAAAGTAATTGTGAAATCAGATGGTCTAAATAATTGTGATCAGGTAGACTACTCCTGAAAGAGATGTTGACTATGTAACATCTATGTATGCTTAGAAAAAATTAAATATTTGTTGCTGTACATTGTGAAATATTAACCTCTAGCTACATATAATTTTTATGAGGCAGGGTGTAGAAGAATAAGAATTTCTCTCTGTGCAGAGTTTTTTTCAACACAATGTTTTACAGATCCCATGGTACATATTTAAGAACTTCAGATTAATAATAGATTTAAATAATTTATTTTCCCATTATCATATTTTCCATTGCAATTTTTAATGACCCAAGGGTAGAGTTTGAAGCAAAAACATTCTTAATTAAGTCATCCTCAAATGACAACTTAAGACCAAAAGAGATGACGAAGGCACAGTGGTGGCTAGAAAATGAACCACTCATGAATACTAAAGAGAGGAAAGCAAATCTCATCAGTTCTCTATGCGATCTGTTAGCAGTGTCATGGCAGAGAAGTCAGTCAAGCCTTTACCCTGGACAAGGTGTCAGCACTTTCTGAAAGTCATGCAACCAGACCCCAGATATGGATCAACAAGTAAACATCTGGTGAACCATTTACGTAAAAGAACAATAATCCTTTGGTAATCTGTCTGTTGCCTCCTAGTCCAGTCTGAAGCTATATAGTGCAGATATGTGGAGTATATTCTAAAATTCAAGCAAATGGAGTTATTTGTGGTTTTCTGTTCATGTGTCGGCACCGTGATATGTATCCTCTAGCCTATAAAAGAAACATAAGGTCAGTCATGGGCTGATGGCTCAGAAGGTAAGTGCTTGCTGCCCAAGAATAAGAACTGAGCTTCGTATCTCCAGGTCCCACATAAAAAGCTAAATGCTAAGGAGGCAGAGATGGGTGTATCATGGGGGTTCACTGACTATAAAGCCCAGCTTAAACGACTGAGCTAGCAAAATGGTTCAGTAGGTAAAAGAGCTTGTTCCCATGTCTGAAAACCGTGGTTTGACCCCTGAAAACCATGTATATTACAAAGAAGCAACCCACACAAGTTGTCCTCTGATTCCCACTTACACATGTACCCCTGATAGTCACCAATAAATAAATAAATAAATAAATAAATAAATAAATAAATGTGATTTTAAAATTTTAGTAAGATACATAGAGGAAGACACTCAACACTGACTTTTGGCCTCTACCCATACATGCAAAGGCATGTCCACATGCGTGTATACATACATAAGCACATATACAAATATGAAGTAAAGCAAGTGAAACATGTGTTGCTGAAATTTGTGACATTATAGATATTGACTTCAGGCAGTTATAAATTATAATAATGTTTAATTTCTACAACTACGCCTTTGGCCACTCTCTTTTGTGTACAGAACCTAACACAGATGTTCCTTATTTTTATCTGAATCATTAAATGTAAAACAAAATATTATGTACTTACAATAGAACACCTCTTGTTTTTATTTAAAAAACAATCATTTTCTGATACCTGTACTATATTATTGTATTAGTAAGAATTTATTTGGTTATATGTAATTGAAATTCATTCCCACTGCCTTAGATTAAAGATAATTATAATGTATCAAAAGACTGAAAAGTACATCAATATACTTGAAAGCTAAGATGCCAATAATTAAAATCAGAACCAGGTCATTAGACTTAACCCAGAGTATCCTGGTGTTGGTTCAGTTGCCAGACAAGCAAAATAATTGCCAACAGCTCCCTCTATAGACCTCTATAGACCCCTTAGCTTGGAATCCCTGTGGAAATAAGGTTTTTTTGTTGTTGTTGTTGTTGTTTGTTTGTTTGTTCTGTTTTTGGCTGTCCCCTAGAAACTAGTAGACATCATCTTCATGGTCTCTAATTAGCTGACTTGAGTTGTGGATCCCCCTTAGAAGCCACAGAGTAGTAGTGCCAAGTGGGTAAAAGCCACAGGAAGAAAGACCAGGAAAGACCCAGCCTTCCAGTTTAAGAAGGGATGGATGCCACTAGCGATCCTCGGAGCATCCATCCTTGGATGCTCTATCATCCCCCATCTTCATCTACCAAACCAAAGATGCCTGCAATTTAATTAAAAACAGGTGTAAATAAATTCAGCTCCTTCTAAACCAGACTGGCACCTGAAACTCCTCCCGTGAAGGAGAGCCAGATGTCAGACTGGCAAAAACAACAGATGTCCCCTGCCTGAGAACAATGATTCCACAAGCCTATTAGACTCCACCCAAAGCTTTTAAAAATTGGCATATAATCCAAATAAAGTAAGTCCCATGCCAAATTTCTTTTCCTGCACATCTGCATACCTTAAACATCACCCTTTTTAACAGTAAATTTTTAAAAACCAATCACTATTACCTTAGTTATGCAGATTGGCAAGATGAGTTTCCTTTTGATCCGCAAAGCTTCCCGCCTCCCAAACATGGCTACCAAGTCCTCACCGATTCCCATTCCCCTCACTGACTCTCCCATTCCTGTCTCCATGTCAACACTCACTCTCCCAGCCACCCACTGCCATAGTTCAGTTCAAATTCCAATTCCCTCTTCTTTAGAGTCTGAATTCGTTAGTGCTTGAATTATCTGTAGAAAGGAAATTCTGTGTCTGGAAACTTACGATGACCTTCTTTAGCTCATCAATTCCCCACAGAGAATTCATCCCAATATAATAGCAAAGAGTGGAGAAGCCTGGTATGGTGGTAACACTGTTAGCCTAGCACTTAGGCGGCAGAAGCAGGCAGATCTCTGCAACTTTGAGGCTAGCCTGGTTTGCAAAGAGAGTCCAGGACAGCCAGGACTGTTACACAGAGAATCCCTGTCTCGACAAGCAAATAAAAATAAAAATAAATATTTATTATAGTACTTGCTTAGTTAGCACTTACTAAGCTCAGCATTCAAAAAAAAAAAAAAAAGAATAAAAGTATTTACTATAACAATGTAGAACCCAAAATGCCTAACCAGAAGAAGAATTTTAAGCAAACTCATCCAGCCAATATGGCAAAAATATTATAAAAATCACTGGAAAAAATCTGATACATTCTGGCAGTAGTGATAACATTCTATAATAGAATGCATTAAAATTTTAAGCAGAAATATACATATATATGTGTGTGTGTGTGTGCATATATATAATGAGCTCAGTTATATAATATAATGACAACTGGAACAAAAGATACCAATGTGTTAAGATGTGTGATATGGGTAATTTTAAAACCTATTCTGGGTACGTTTTATGAGCGCCTTTAAAAATACATGTAACAAGAGAACCTTATTTTTCAGAAGTTTTCCTGAGAAGAAAATTCTGTTTGTTTGGGGAAAGACCTGAATGAGTGCTTGGCCCAGAAAAGGAGATGCTAAAGGAGCTGGATGTGGGCAGAAAGATTCTGTGTGAGGGATGAGGATGAATTGGTACCTCCAGGAAGATGAGGGTGGATGAAGGCAGAGAGATGACAAATTCACTACTCACTCAAGAACTGTTGGGTAGATTTCTTTTCTTTCCATTTCTTTTAATGCAAGAAAGGCAACTTCTCCTCTGAGCTGTTGTGTGGGAAGCAATGTCACATGAAAAGATCCTTAACTTGTCAGAAAGGGGCCAGAGGAAACCAAGGACTCTATTAAGAAAATAAACTTGGAGTTCAAGCCAAATTAAACTTGTTAGTTCATAGGGAATTGCCACGCAACATCTTATTTTATTTAAAAAAAAAAAAAAAAAAGTTAGCAGTCTAGGTCTTTTTGCACATTGAGAGCTGAATTCAGAGGGACCAGACTCCTGCAGCTGTGGGCGGAGCAGGCTGGCGCTTCAGCTGATCCCCCTGCCTTTCTCTTTGGCTTCCTTTCTTCTGATGGTTTTCCTTCGCTGATTTCAGGTGCCTGTCATGGTGCTTGGTGGGCTCAATCTGCACATTAATTCTCTTTGAGAGGTTCTCCTGCCCTGGACTGGTTTGTTTACTATGCTGCCCACGACATATACCATGATGTTGTAGGCACCTCCTGTTTTGTCGTCTTCCTTTTTGAAGAGTGCTAACTCCTTTGACGTCTACCAAATCACCCTTTTTGTAGATCTGCATGTATGTGGACAAAGGAACAGCTCCTGTTTCCAAAAAAGTCTGGAGAATGCATTGTGGGCACCTCTGCACTTGCCTCTTGTGTTCAACCTTCTGGTGAGTGACTGAAAGATGACTACAAAGGCCAAAAGCATATTTTTAAAAACTTTTAGCTATCTTAATTAGTTGTGTTTTGTGTGTGCTTAGTTGTTTTGCCTGCATGTATGTCTGTGTTCTACATGCACGCACTGTGTGTATTAGCCAGGGATGGGTACCTATGGAACCCTGTGGTTTTTAATTGACACATGAGTACTGGACCTGGTCCTCTGGAAGAACAGCCATGTCTCTTAACCACTGAACTATCTTTCCATCTCCAATTCAACATGATAGCTACAGGTTGTGTGAGGGTGTACGTGTGTGGTGGGTGTCATGCTCATGTGATGCACGGATAAATGCACATGCAGCTGCTGATGTCAGAAGACAACCTTGGGAATCATTCCTCAGGATTCCTCTACTTTTTCCTGAGACAGGCTCACTCTTTGAAGTTCACCCCTGAGTAGGACTGGGTGGCTGCTCAGAAAGTCCCAGGGATCTGCCTGTCTCTGCCTCTACAGTACCGGGATTACCAGCATCCAACCCGCACACTCAGCTTCTGTTGTTGCTATTGTTGTTGGGTTGGTTTGGTTCCAAGGTGGATCCTAGGAATTGAACTCTGAACTTAGGTGCTCATGACTGCAAGACAAACATTTTACTGATTGAACCAACCCCTCAGATATCCAATCACAATGTTGTGGCTATAGTTAGGAAACTATAACAAATGTTATATAAAACAAACTAGGCAGATCTGAGTTGTTTATAAAATAAAGGACCAATGTTGTGCTACCCCAAACTTCCAACCTGCTTTAGCAAACTCGGCCCCAGCTACTCCCTTCCTGTTCTGAGCTAACCCTGATGTCCAGTCATCCTACATTAATGAGCATCCCTAAAATTAACCAGGCTTTTCCTGAGCTTCAGACACACTCCTGGTACAGATGCATGCTGACTTATAATCTCAACTATCTACTACCAACCTGCTAAACCCCTATTGGATTTGAAGCCTAGTCCTGATGTGGATTGTCTGCCATCCTGTTAGGGGGTAAAACCGTGTTTCCCAGTATCCAGTAATCACAAGTTGAAATGCTAACCCCTACTTCTCTAGAATTTGACCTTATTTGGAAAAGATTTTATTGTAGATATATAAAGATTTACCCAGGAGCAGGATGAGTCCAACTGGACTGGCATCCCTACACAAAGGGAAATTTGAATGTAGAAACTCACAGATGGAGGATGTAAAGATGAAGGCAGAGATGAGCTAAAGAATGCCAAGGGATTCCTACACCCATCGGAAGCTAGCAGAAAGGCGTGGAAGGAACCAACCCATTTCTTTCGTCACATTCCTCTGAAAGAACTGGTTGTTCTGGCAGCTTGGTCTCTGATCTCCTGTCTTCCAGACAGCAGTGTTAGGACCCAAACTAAGCAGTGTACCTTGCCATCAATCTAATAACACATGAGAACTCTTTGCTCAGTGAATTAACAGTACATTTTCAGGCCCCATAAACAGTTACACTCAAACAGCTATGCTGTAGGGTTGGAAGATGCGGTAACTGTGAATACTGGAATAGACTCAACGCTTTCACGTATCGTTGAAGTGGTTTTCTGTCATTATTGCTCAATTACTTCAAGTTGCTTTACATTTCTAATTCCTTCAAGAACATCAACTAAAAGTTCTATCCTTGAAAAGCAGTTTGCAGAAAGAAAAAGGCTAAGAACCAAACAGAAATTGAGTGCTCATGTGTGAGTCATGAGGTCTGGTGCTGTGGGGGAGTAACCTAGAATCTAGCATACACGCTAAGTTTTAAACAATGTATGTTCAGAGAAATAAAACACACACACACACACACACACACACACACAAACACACACACACACACACACACACACACAGCTCTTTAACAACAAAGAAAAACATAACAAGCAATACACCATAAATAAGAAGTTACAATAAGATTATGGATTGAATTTGTGTTATTTCTTATTTCTGAGACTGAGTCCACCTCACTGTGTAGATAAGGTTGGCCTTGAACTCTTCTTTTTTTTTTTTTAAGATTTATTTGTTTATTTTATGTATGTGAGTACACTGTCGCTGTCTTCAGACACACCAGAAGAGGGCATCAGATCTCATTACAGATGGCTGTGAGCCACCATGTGGTTGTTGGGACTTGAACTCAGGACCTCTGGAAGAGCTGTCAGTGTTCTTAACCGCTGAGCCATCTCTCCAGCCTGGCCTTGATCTCTTGATCCCTCTACTTCTGTCTCCTATGTGTTAGGATTACAGAAATTGGCCTCCACACCCAACTTTGAACTTGCTTTTATTAAAACAGATTTTTCTGCTCTGTATTCATTATTAAGCCTTATTTTTATATTAAGTCTTATTATTATTTACTACATTAAAGAAATTGATACAGAAAAGATATCAAAAATAGATTTCCCATAAGCTGTACCAAGTGAATATAAGTGAGCCTTAAACTAATTTTGATTCAGGAAGATATTTTCTGCCAAGGCAAATGCAGACACTCTAGATACTACCTATCTAGGAAGAAGAGATAGTATTTGTTCTGGTGACAGAGCCATTGAGCGGAGAAAATCCCACCCAAAAGTCTTAAAGGTTGAACCAAAAGAACCCAGCGCTTCCTCCCATCCGCACCATCGGCACCACCTTGAAATAAGCAACAATCACCAAGTCCCCTGCTTGGATCAGGAGGTGTCTAGAGAAGAACTCCTGCCCCAGTATGATAAAAGTCTCTATAAAGAGTAACTATAGTGAGAATTTTGGTTTCTTAAAAAAAAACCTAGTTACATTATGTGAATATGTTTTTGTTTTAATCCCAGGTGTGGGATATGAGGCTGCTTCAGATTGTCCTTGGCCACTAACTGTGATTGTCTAGTGCTTTGGGAGGGGCTTGATTTTTGCCAGCTACAGATAATTTATGATTGGAATTCTGGGGACCTGTGAGAGTGTATAAACGTAAGAACCTCTAGAGTGC
>NC_034596.1:93410268-93413125 GCF_900095145.1 Mus pahari
TTGTTGAGAATAGTTTTTGCTATCCTAGGTTTTTTGTTATTCCAGATGAATATCTATCTTTTCTCGTGTGATGGTATATCCAGGACTTACTATGGTGGGAGAGTTTGGTTCTGATGATGCCAAATAACCTTGGTTTNTGTTGCTTCTGTTCTTATGCTTGCCTCCTGCCATCTGATTATCTCAAGTGCTTGCTGCCCTCAATATACTTAATTGGAGCCTATCCTTCCTATAATCCCAATTGATTCAGGACTCCTTAGAGTCCAGCTTTCTCTGTGATCCTGTGATTCTGGGCTCCTGTGAACCCGAGATTCTGGGTGTGTCAGAATTCTTGGCAGTCAAGTTTCCTCTGAGACCCTGAGATCCTGGTATGACCAAACTCCTTGTATCTTGGTATCTTGAAATCCTAAGATAGTGGGCGTGTTACAGCACCTGGAAGTGGTGTCTCCTCTGGGGACCGTGGGGCTGTCTAGTGTGTTTGAAACCAAGGTATACCAGCACCATTCAGAAGGAATCCAAGGTGCTGGTCAGACAGGGCTCTCCTGTGTCCTTAATCCTGCTGTCACAGGCCCATCACGATTTGTTTGGAACAGATGTTGTGTTCCACTCACCAGTGATCCTAAGGTCATGGGCGTGCTAGGGTGGAAGGGACCTGGGCCCCTGGTTTATGACCCAATGTTTCTGTCTTAATCCTCCATCACCTTGATGATTTGAAGACTCCAGGCCATCTTTTTGCACCTTGCTCCTCATTTGATCTTTCTCATTACTAGACTCAGGACAAATATTTCTGACAGTAATACAAGAAGCATTGTGTGTCATCAGTGAAGCGTACCAAGAGACTCAAACTATTTGTTCTAGTATTGGCCTTATTGACTTTGTTCGCTTGGTTAAAAGTGTCTGCCAGGTTTCTCCACTGTAAAACTATAATTCAGAGAATTTAATATCAATTCTTTTTTCTTAGAAATTTTCTTTATTTACATTTTAAATGTTATCCCCTTTCTTGGTCCTCCCCACCGAAAACCCCCTATCCCATCCCTGTTCACCAACCCACCCACTCCCACTTCCCTGTCCTGGCTTTCCCCTATACCGGGGCATAAAGCATTCTCAGGACCAAGGGCCTCTCTTCCCATTGATGTCCAACAAGGCCATCCTCTGCTACATATGCAGCTGGAGCCATGGGTCCCTCCATGTGTACTTAATATCAATTTCTTATTATCATTGGGATGAATATTGATAATTACAGTCTGTAATCTTTCTTCGGATGATAGCCATAAAGAGTATTTAAAGTGTAATACAAAGATTACAAACTACTGATTTATAACATCATTATTTTGTTTTCTGATTGAATTATAAAATGCATGTGTCAATACTACCCATGTATTTTAATTATGGTCTATATTGCTACAATGTAACATTATGACCACAAAGCAAGTTGAAGAAGAAAGGGTTTATTTGGCTTATACTTTCAGTATCATAGTCCCATCACTAAAGGAAGTCAGGACAGGAACTCAAATAGGATTGGAACCTGGAGGCAGAAACTTATGGAGAAGCCATGGAGGGGTGTTGCTTACTGGCTTGCTCAACATGGCTTGCTCATCCTGCTTTCTTGTAGAACCCAGGACCACCATCCTAGGGGTAGTCACATCCATAATGGGCTGGGCCATTCCCCATTAATCACTAATTAGGAAATTCCCTACAGGCCTACATATAGTCTTATCTTATTGAGGCATTTTCTCAATTGAGCCTCCCTTCTCTGCAGTGATTCCATATAGTGTTAAGTTGGTGTAACACCAGCTAGCATGCTATGACTCTGTCTGAATTCAATTGGAAGCTTTGGGCTAATGATATAACTCACTTAGTAGTAAACATGCCTTGTATACGTGAGCCCTAGATTCAGCCTTCAAAACTTCAAAAAAAAAATCCCTAATTTCTTAAGGATGCTCAGAATAACAATCTCAGAGTTAATGAAGTCAATAAATATAAACTGGGCAATAAACTACTTATCTTGCTTTCCTCTAAAGACAGGGGACACAATAACGATCAAAACAGACAAAAATCAAGCCTGGCATGGTGGTGCACGCCTTTAATCCCAGCACTTGGGAGGCAGAGGCAGGCAGATTTATGAGTTTGAGGCCAGCCTGGTCTACAAAGTGAGTTCCAGGATAGCCAGAGCTATACAGAGAAACCCTGTCTTGAACCCCCCCCCAAAAAACCCCAACCAACCAAACAAACAAAAACCCAAAAAACAAAACAAAACAAAAAACAAAACAAAACAAACAAACAAACAAAAATCCTTACTTCCTGAAAGTTATGTTCCAGGGTATAAAACAAATAATAGATATGTAGACATTCATGTCTGTGAAGAAAACTAGGGAAGGAGCTTAGTAGTGTAGAAATATTAGAATTTGTATGATGGGTGAGAAATGAGCATGACGTCTCAGTAGCTAATAACATCTATTTCTTTCTTCTGCACACTGCAATGGGCAACTGTACCATGGCTTGGCTGTGGCTTGCTCCACTTCTCGTTCCATCAATGGGGCTAAAGAGCACATTTGTCCTGTTTTTAATTAAGTCACTGACAACAGCAAGTCTTATGTCCACATCTGATGTACTGGAGACAACAGTACAATTCACTGAGATCCTGAAGGAAAAGGAATCCTATGCAATGTGCTATTTGGGAAGATATGCAGAGACATTCACTTACCCCAGATAGGACACAAGCAACCTATAAAAAAATCAGGCAGCAGGCATAGCAGGCTTGGTGCTAGAGAAGGAGTTAGAGCTATATACTGATCCTTAGGCAGAGAGAGAGAGAGAGAGAGAGAGAGAGAGAGAGAGAGAGAGAGAGAGAGAGAGAGAG
>NC_034596.1:93414180-93444021 GCF_900095145.1 Mus pahari
ATACATTGGCTCCTCCTCCTCCTCCTCCTTCTTCTTCTTCTTCTTCTTCTTCTTCTTCTTCTTCTTCTTCTTCTTCTTCTTCTTCTTCTTCTTTATAAAATACAACAACCAGTACTCTAGCCAAATCAAAGATACTTTCTTATTCACCATTGTCCCCTGACACATGCCATAAGTCTTTGTGGGAGATCAAAGGTAGACATGTTAGAACTACATTACTGCACTTTTAAAATGTACTTATTTTGCATTTCAACTATCGCCTATGTATGTAACATGTAAGGAGATTCTGTTGTTGTTGTTTTTTTTTTTTAAAGAACACTACATCTTTTATTATTGTTGCTGTTATTACTGAAAACATGTTGAAAGACTCAAATAGATAGGGGTACTCTTTCACCTCACCTTCATTCTTATTAGGATAAGATGGGGCCAAAAGCTGCTTGTTGTATAAATAGAATTTATACCAACAGCATTCTAATCTTACTTCCATTGTCGAAAATTAATTCATTTTCAGACTGTAGAATATGGTTTGCCTAGTACAAGAAGCCTGATAGAAAAAGCAATTGAATGAATCAGCTCTTTATGTATTTAATTTAGAATTGTTCAGGCTATTGTATGTGGCCTGAATCAGAAGGACCTGATAAATATCCCTAAGAACACCTTGTCGGCTCACCTTAGTGAATGTGTAATTGCCTGTGAAATTCAGAGCTAAGAAAGCAAATTTACAATCAAAGGGGATGGTTATTAATTGTATTTTCAGTTTTTAAAATGCCTTTCCAAAATAACAGGTGTTGACTACATTGGAGGGCTGCAGGAGGAAAATGGATCTTGGCAGATGGTCAGCAATTTAAGGCTAATGTAATACAGCTCCTCTGTAGAAATTGAGATTTTTACTTTCGGGGAAGTGATTAGTTTTGTAGGACTTCTACATTTGGAGTTTGCTACAGTTGAAAAAGAGCTTTAAGAGAATGAATGTTACCAAAAAAATATTAATTTTTGGAATTCCAGTAATATTGGCAGGAAATTACTGAAATCCAAATAAATAAGGCATATGGTTAATAATGTATCAGTGTTAGCTCCTTGGATGTGACAAGCATACCGTGGCAGTAAGATAGTGACAATGCAGAAAGCTGGGTGAGGAATACATTGAACTCAGTACTATCTGTGCATTGTTTTAAAACGGAAACCTCAAATTATTCTGCAATTAAAAAATGTGTATAGGGCCAGAGAGAAGACACAGCAGTTAGGAGCACTTACTGTTCTTGTAGAGGACACAGGCTGTATTTCCAGCACCCACATAGCAGCTCTCAACACTTGATAACTCGGGTTCCAGGAACCAGATGCTGTCTTCTGGTTCTCATCACAAACATGGTGGACAGACATACATGCAAGCAAAGCACTCATACACATAAAATAAAAACAACCTTGAAAACTTTAAAGATATATGTACTGTGGCGGTCTATACCTTTAATCACAACGGTCTTGAGGCTAAGGTAGAACTGGTCATTCCACAGTCAGTCTGGGGCATAAGGGTTGACAATCATTTACACAGGAGTCTTTTATATTAAAAAAACCCAAAAGCCCCCCGTGAAGTACTGAAGATGTCCGTGACCAACATATGCCTTCCTGAAACCATGACCTTCACACAGACTACCTCACTGGGACCTTTTCACAAATTCCATCTGTAGAGTCACTACTAGGGAAATGCAGATGAACCAGTATTAATCATCACTATAAAACTTATAATCTTCATAATTAGTCACTTCCAAGATGCAAAAATTCTAGAAGGATTGCTTAGAAAATGAGACTAGAAATATTCACAATCCATTCCTTTGTTCTGAAATGTAGACTTTGGGTTGACAACTGCAAAATCTACCTGGGTTAAATATAATGTCTGCATCATAATTCTCTAGTGTTTCAGAAAACTGTGAACTGTCTGTCTTTATTGACAGATATGTGAAAGAAAATGTAGACACTGTCAGAAAACTCTTCACTATTCAGATATGTTCTTCTGTCTTCCGTCATGGTAGGAAGGAGGCAGGAGAATGATCTAAGAAGCCACACCCAGACTCACCCTAGCCTCATTTCTGCATTACTGGCTCTTGCTGTTAGATATTTGTCATCTTTGTAAATGTGTAGAGGAAAGTCAGGCAGTGGTTCAGTCAGTCAGAACCACTCTGGGCTGGGGATTTAGCTCAGTGATTTCAACAATAGAATCTTTACCTAGCGCTTGCCAAAACCCTGGACTCTGTCTTCTGCAGGGAAAGAATAAAAGCAAACAAAACCAAAACTCACTGCACACATGAAAACATTTGACAGACGACACGTGCCCATAAACTGTTTCAAAAGTTTATTTGTTGTATCTGGTGTCAAAGGCCTGTAAGCACTGGCACTAGGGAGGCTGCCCTGCAGATTAGCCTAGGATGCATGGCAAGATCCTGATACCAAAGAAAACAACCCACACCAAAGGAAAACCAAAACAATACAGCAACAACAAATCTCCCTTTCCATACATTATCTACTTTGGAAGAAATGCACTCAACCTGTAAATTATAGTCTCTCTCTCTCTCTCTCTCTCTCTCTCTCTCTCTCTCTCTCTCTCTCTCTCTCTTTGTTTTTTTTCGAGACAGGGTTTCTCTGTGTAACCTTGGCTATCCTGTAACTCACTCTGTAGACCAGGCTGGCCTCAAACTCAGAAATCTGCCTGCCTCTGCCTCCCGAGTGCTGGGATTAAAGGTGTGCGCCACCACGCCCGGCTATAACTTCTCTTTTTTAGAGCCTATCTCATCTTCTCATCTGTAAAATGAGTGTACTGGACCAAGCAATCTCTCAAATCCCTTGCAATTTGAACACTGATGTGAGATGGAAAAATACTGTAGAGGTTTTGGATTTAGGGCACAGGAGAAACTGTTTCCGCATTTATGTTTCTAGAGTCAGAAATATGAGAGCAGTAGGAATGCGCGAGAGGGATGGTGGTGGGGTGGTGTAATGAGACAGGAGACACAACCCGGGTCAATTTAGGTGGTTTTTTTGCACTTACAGAGTAAGCAACCAGACGGTTGCTAGGCAACTGCATCTCTCGTTAGCATGAAGGACCCTATCCGAGGTGTCTAAGTTACTACCTGTTTACTTTAAAGGCATGGTGGCTTTTCAAAGTTAATTTAATCTATTGTCTTTAAAAACACACTTTTTTTTGCCAGCAATTCTTTGCAAACTCTCTGGCTGTGATCGGCTCTCAGCGGCTTTCCCGTCCCCTGTTTTCAGGCACGCTGCGGACACCTCCTTAGCCAGGCCCCGCCGCTGCGCGTTGCTTGGCAGAGCCCGACGCCTCCCGCTCGCCGCTCCCGGAACCCGCCCTCCCCGGGCCGGGCTCTGGGCACAGGACCTCTGGGTTCCAAGAGCGCTGTCCCGGACACCATGGGCTCAGAGATGGAGCCACTGCTCCGGGCCTGGAGCTATTTTAGACGCAGGAAGTTCCAGCTCTGCGCCGATCTATGCACGCAGATGCTGGAGAAGTCCCCTTATGACCAGGTACCTGCCGGCCCCAGGCAGTCTGTGGATCCTCTTTGCTGAGGCCTTGGGCTCTGGGCGGGATCCCTCTGTCCCCCGAGGGAGGCCCGGGAGGAGGGCCCAAGACGAAGTTGCCTGTGTAATCCACAAAGGCACCTGGAGCGAGACACTCTGGAATCCTGGACAGTGGGACCCTGCCCTTTGCATCCCCTAGGGATCCTGAGTTCTGTGCTTTGACATCTCCTGCTATAAACTTCAGCACACCTTTTCCAGAATTAGTTACATTTAAAGGGTCTCTGTTAAGTTTGTGAGGGGCTTTGATAGTTCATTGGTCATTCACTGGTCACACTCTTCGTTAATTTCTAAAAAGGAAAAATATATGTGAACAAAGATTTGAGATGCAGCCTCCTTTAAACACAGTTGTCTTTTGGTTCAGCTAGTGTAGCACGCAATCTACCATATTTTTAGACCTCTGTCCAAGTGTGAAGGAGCTTTTGTTTCTGAGTCATGAATTCAACTGGAGGCAAGATAGAGGAATGAGAATGTAGAGGAGGGAAGGATATATTTATTTTTAAAGAAACTACCTGGGCAAGAGAAACTTTTCTTGTAGGAGGGAAAGATATGACAGAAAAAGAAATGATAGCCTTGATTAGAAGGAAATTTAACAGTTCAACATTGAAGGTGTACTCCTGTACAGCAAGAGGATCAGTAGTTCAAAGCCATGCTCAGCTAAGTAGAGAGTTCAAGGCCAGCCTGGTGAGCTAAAGGAGAACCTGTCTTTAAAGGGGGGGGGGGGCTTAATAAATAAGCATTATTGTGTATAATGAATGCGAAGGGCAATAATGAATGGGGGAGGTATCATGAACATTATTATCGAACAAAAAGCCCCTGGAAGAGAGAAGAAGAAAAACGGGAGACTTAAGAGCAGAGTTGTGGCAGTTTGGCAGTGCTTCAGGTACATGCAGAATGTATTGTACCTGTACAGACCCTGGCTTTCCTGCTTTCCCTCGAGTGGTGTTGTCTTGGAGTTGTTAGGAAAGAAAGGGGGAGTTGGAAAAGCAGGTGCCTGAGTGTGAGGGTTGTTCCTGGCCTCTGCCGCTCTCTGAGCAAACGGATGGAGGATGCTCAAATGGTCATAGGTGTCCTGCAGAACAGACTCTATTGGTGGTGATTCTAGAAGTGTTGCTATTATTCATGCTCATTAAAGGACTGTGTCTCTGTAGATGAAGATTCTCCCCCCCCCCGCCCCCCAGAGTGTTGCTTGGTACATTGGTCCTACAAAAGCTGCTAAAGACATTTCCAGCACAATCCAGCTTGTTTTGGAACAACAAGGCAGTATAAAATCTCTTTACCATTGTTACAAGGGAAGTTTGTTAAGACCTTCTGATGTACCAGACATTGTTCTAGACTCAGTGGTTCTCAAGAACATTATGTGTTGTTTTCATTGAGTTGGGATCTTTTCCCCAGAACAGGATTCCCAAGAGTTGCTCACTGGAAGTTTCCTCATTAAATGCCAGAAGGAAATGTATACTCCCCCCCCTTTTATTCACAGATTTATTTGACCACAAATGCATTGAGAACATTGAAGAAATTCCGAAGAAATAATATCAAGTAACATATATCTCTTAAATTGCTGAACACTTCTTTTTTTTCTTCCTTTTTTTAATTAGATATTTTCTTTATTTACATCTCAAATTTTATCCCCTTTCCTCATTTCCCCTCCAAAAACCTCCCTAACCCGTCCCTCCTCCCCCTGCTCACTGACCTACCCACTCCCACTTCCCTGTCCTGGCATTCCCCTACACTGGCTCATCGAGCCTTCACTAGACCAAGGGCCTCTCCTCTCATTGATGTCCAACAAGGCAATCTTCTGCTACATATGCGACTGAAGCTCTGCGGGGAGCTCTGAGGGGGGGGTGTCTAGTTGGTTGATATTGTTGTTCTTCCTATGGGGCTGTGACCCCCTTCAGCTCCATGGGTACTTTCTCTAGTTCCTCCATTGGGAACCTTGTGCTCAGTCCAATGGATGGCTGTGAGCACCCACTTCCGTATTTGTCAGGCACTAATAGAGCCTCTCAGGAGACAGCTGTATCAGGCTCTTGTCAGCAAGCATTTGTTGGCATCCACAATAGGGTCTGGGTTTGGTAACTATATGTGGGATGGATCCCCAGGTGGGACAGTCACTGGATGGTCTTTCCTTCAGTTTCTGCCCTAAACTTTGTCTCTATATTTCCTCCCAGGGGCATTTGATCCCCTTTCTAAGAAGGACCAAAGTATCCACACTGTGGTCTTCCTTCTTCAGCTTCATGTGATCTGTGAATTGTATCTTGTATATTCAGAACTTCTGGGTTAATATCCATTTATCAGTGAGTGCATACCATATGTGTTCTTTTGTGATTGGGTTACCTCATTTAGGATGATATTTTCTAGTTCCATCCATTTCCTAAGAACTTTATGAGTTCATCGTTTTTAATAGCTGAGTAGTACTACCTTGTGTAAATGTACCACATTTTCTGTATCCATCCCTTTGTTGAAGGATATGTTTGTTTTTTTTTAAGATTTATTTATCTTATTTTGTGTATGTGAGTACACTGTAGCTGTAGGTCGTGAGCCTTCATGTGGTTGTTGGGAATTCAATTTTAGGACCTCTGCTTGCTCCAATAAACCCTGCTTGCTCAGGTCAGCCCAGTTTGCTCAGTTCTTGCTTGCTCCGACCCAAATATTTATTTATTATTATATATAAGTACACTGTAGCTGACTTCAGACACACTAGAAGAGGGTGTCAGATCTTCCTACGGGTGGTTGTGAGCCACCATATGGTTGCTGGGATTTGAACTCAGGACCTTCCAAAGAGCAGTCAGTGCTCTTACCTGCTGAGCAATCTCGCCAGCCCTGACATCCAGGTTCTTTCCAGCTTCTGGCTATTATAAATAAGGCTGCTATGAACATAGTGGAGTATGTGTCCTTATTACATGTTGGAGCATCTGCTGGGTATGTGCCCAGGAGTGGTATATCTGGGTCCTCAGGTAGTACTATGTCCACTTTTCTGAGGATCTGCCAAACTGATTTTCAGAGTGGTACCAGCTTGCAACCCCAGCAGCAACGGAGGAGTGTTCCCCTTTCTCTACATCCTCACCAGCATCTGCTGTCACTTGAGTTTTTTATCTTATCCATTCTGACTGGTGTGAGGTGGAATCTCAGGGTTGTTTTGATTTGCATTTCCCTGATGACTAAGGATGCTGAACATTTCTTTAGGTGCTTCTCAGCCATTTGGTATTCCTCAGCTGAAAATTGTTTGTTTAGCTTTGTACCCATTTTTTAATAGAGTTATTTGGTTCTCTGGAATCTAACTGTTTGAGTTCTTTGTATATATTGTATATTAGCCCTCTATTGGATGTAGGGTTGGTAAAGATCTTTACCCAATCCGTTGGTTGCCGTTTTGTCCTATTGACAATGTCCTTTGCCTTACAGGAGTTTTGCAATTTTATGAAGTCCCATTTGTCAATTCTTGATCTTAGAGCACAAGCTATTTGTGTTCTGTTCAGGAAAATTTCCCCTTTGCTCATGTTCTTGAGGTTCTCCCACACTTTCTTTTCTATTAGTTTCAGGGTATCTGATTTTTATGTGGAGGTCCTTGATACATTTGGACTTGAACTTTGTACAAGGAGGTAAGAATGGACCGGTTTGCATTCTTCTACATGCTAACTGCCAGTTGAACCATCACTATTTGTTGAAAATGCTGTCTTTTTTCCACTGGATGGTTTTAACTCTTTTGTCAAAGATCAAGTGACCATAGGTCTGTGAGTTCATGTCTGAGTCTTCAATTCTATTCCATTGATCTACTTGCCTGTCACTGTACCAGTACTATGCATTTTTTAAATCATGATTGCTCTGTAGTACAGCTTGAGGTCAGGCATGGTGATTCCCCCAGAAGTTCGTTTATTGTTGAGAATAGTTTGCACTATTCTGGGATTTTTGTTATTCTATTTGAGTTTGGAAATTGCTCTTTCTAACTTGGTGAAGAATTGGGTTGGAATTTTGTTGGGGATTGCATTGAATCTATAGATTGCTTTCAGCAAGATGGCCATTTTTACTATATTAATCCTACCAATCCATGAGCATGGGAGATCTTTNCATCTTCTGAGATATTCTTTGATTTCTTTCTTCAGAGACTTGAAGTTCTTGTCATACAGATCTTTCACTTCCTTAGTTATAGTCGCACCAAGATATTTTATATTATTTGTGTCTATTGTGAAAGGTGTTGTTTCTCTAATCTCTTTCTCAGCCTGTTTATCCTTTGAGTAGAGAAGGCCACTGATTTGTTTGGGTTAATTTTATATCCAGCCACTTGGCTGAAGTTGTTTATCAGGTTTCGGAGTTCTCTGGTGGAATTTCTGGGGTCACGTAAGAATACCATCATATTATCTGCAAATAGTGATATTTTGACTTTTTCCTTCCCAATTTGTATCCCTCTGACCTCCTTTTGTTTTCTAATTGTTCTGGCTAGGACTTTGAGTACTATATTGAACAAGTAGGGAAAGAGTGGGCAGCCTTGTCTAGTCCCTGATTTTAGTGGGATTTCTTCAAGTTTCTCTCCATTTAGTTTGATGTTGGCTACTGGTTTGCTGTATATTGTTTTTACTATGTTTAGGTAAGAGACTTGAATTCCTGATCTTTCCAAGACTTTTATCATGAAGGGGTGTTGGATTTTGTCAAATGCTTTCTCAGTATCTAATGAAATGATCATGTGGTTTTTGTCTTTGAGTTTGTTTATATAGTGGATTACATTGCTAGATTTCTGTATATTAAACCATCCCAGCATCCCTGGGATGAAACCTACTTGATCATGATGGATGATTGTGTTGATGTGTTCTTGGATTCAGTTTGCGAGAATTTTATTGAGTATTTTTGCATTGATATTCATAAGGGAAATTGATCTCTTTCTTTGTTGGATCTTTGTGTGGTTTAGGTATCAGAGTAATTGTGGCTTCATAGAACGAATTGGGTAGTGTTCCTTCTGTTTCTATTTTGTGGAATAATTTGAAGAGTATTGATATTAGGTCTTCTTTGAAGGTCTGATAGAACTCTGCACTAAACCCATCTGGTCCTGTTTGTTTGTTTGTTTTTTGGAGACTATTAATGGCTGCTTCTATTTCTTTAGGGGTTATGGGACTGTTTAGATTGTTTATGTGATCCTGATTTAACTTTGGTACCTGGTATCTGTCTAGAAAATTGTCCAGTTCATTCAGATTTTCCAGTTTTGTTGAATTTAGGCTCTTGTAGTAGGATCTGATGATTTTTTTTGGATTTCTGCAGTTTCTGTTGTTGTATCTCCCTTTTGATTTCTGATTTTGTTGATTTGGATACTGTCTCTGTGCCCTCTGTTTAGTTTGGCTAAGGGTTTATCTATCTTGCTGATTTTCTCAAAGAACCAGCTCTTGGTTTGATTGATTCTTTGTATGTTTCTTTCTGTTTCTACTTGGTTGATTTCAGCCCTGAGTTTGATTATTTCCTGCCTTCTACCCCTCTTGGGTCTATTTGCTTCTCGTTGTTCTAAAGGTTTCAGTTGTCCTCTCAAGCTGCTAGTGTATGCTTTCTCCAGTTTCTTTTTGGCAGCACTCAGAGCTTTGAGTTTTCCTCTTCGCATTGCTTTCATTGTGACCCATAAGTTTGGTTATGTTGTGGCTTCATTTTCATTAAATTCTAAATAGTCTTTAGTTTCTTTCTTTATTTCTTCCTTGATCAAGTTATCATTGAGTAGAGTGTTGTTCACTTTCCACGTGTATGTGGGTTTTCTATTCTTTTTGTTCCTATTGAAGATCAGCCTTAGTCTGTGATGATCTGATAGGATACATGGGATTATTTCAATCTTCTTATATCTGTTGAGAACTGTTTTGTGACCAATCATATAATCAGTTTTGGAGACGGTACCATGAGGTGCTGAGAAGAAGGTATATTCTTTTGTTTTAGGATAAAATATTCTATAGATATCTGTTAAATCCATTTGTTTCATAACTTCTGTTAGTTTCGCTCTGTCTCTGTTTAGTTTCTGTTTCCATGATCTGTCCATTGATGACAGTGGGGTGTTGAAGTCCCCCATTATTATTGTGTGAGGTGCAATGTATCCTTTGACCTTTAGCAAAATTTCTTTTATCAATGTGGGTGCCCTTGCATTTGGAGCATAGATGTTGAGAATTGAGAGTTCACCTTGGTAGTTTTTACCTTTGATAGTATGAAGTGTCCCTACTCATCTTTTTTGATAACTTTAGGTTGAAAGTCGATTTTATTTGATATTAGAATGGCTACTCCAGCTTGTTTCTTGGGACCATTTGCTTGGAAAATTGTTTTCCATCTTTTTACTCTGAGATAGTGTCTGTTTTTGTCACTGAGGTGGGTTTCCTGTATGCAGCAAAATGTTGAGTCCTGTTTATGTAGGTCTGTTAGTCTGTGTCTTTTTATTGGGGAATTGAGTCCATTGATATTAGGAGATATTAAGGAAAAGTAATTGTTGCTCCCTGTTATTTTTGTGGTTAGAGGTGGAATTATGTTTTTGTGGCTATCTTCTTTTTGGTTTGTTAAAAGAAGATTATTTTCTTGCTATTTCTATGGTATAGTTTTCCTCCTTGTGTTGGAGTTTCCCATTTATTATCCTTTGAAGGGATTGGATTTGTGGAAAGATATCGTGTAAATTTGTTTTTGTCATGGAATATTTTGGTTTCTCCATCTATGATATTTGAGAGTTTTGCTGCATATAGTAGCCTGGGCTGGCATTTGTGTTCTCTTAGGGTCTGTATGACATCTGCTCAGGATCTTCTGGCCTTCATAGTCTCTGGTGAGAAGTATGGTGTAATTCTGATATGTTCGCCTTTATATGTTACTTGACCTTTTTCCCTTACTGCTTTTAATATGTTTTCTTTGTTTAGTGCATTTGGTGTTTGATTATTATGTGTTAGGAAGAATTTATTTTCTGGTCCAGTCTATTTGGAGTTCTCTAGGCTTCTTGTATGTTCATGGGCATCTCTTTCTTTAGGTTAGGGAAGTTTTCTATAAGTTTGTTGAAGATATTTACTGGCCCTTTAAGTTGGGAATCTTCACTCTCTTCTATATCTATTATTCTTAGGTTTGGTCTTCTCATTGTGGATCTAGATTTCCTGGATGTTTTGGGTTAGGAGATTTTTGCATTTTGCATTTTCTTTAACTGTTTTGTCAATGTTTTCTATGGTTCTTCTTTCCCTGAGATTCTCTCTTCTATCTCTTGTATTCTGTTGGTGATGCTTGCATTTATGACTCCTGATCTCTTTCCTAGGTTTTCTAACTCCAGGGTTGTCTCTTTTTGTGATTTCTTTATTGTTTCTATTTTCATTTTATATCCTAGATGGTTTTGTTTAATTCTTTCACTTGTTTGGTTGTGGGGTTTTTTGTTTGTTTGTTTGTTTGTAATTCTTTAAGGGATTTTTGTGTTTCCTCCTTAAGGGCTTCTACCTGTTTACCTGTCTTCTCCTGTATTTCATAAGGGAGTTATTTATGTCCTTTTTAAAGTCCTCTATCAGCACCATGAGATGTAATTTTAAATGTGAATCTTGCTTTTCTGGTGTGTTGGGGTATCCAGGACTTGCTGTTGTGAGAGAACTGGGTTCTGATGATGCCGCATAGCCTTGGTTTCTGTTGGTAAGGTTCTTGCGCTTGCCTTTCATCATCTGGTTATCTCTGGTGTTAGTTGGTTCAGCTGTCTCTGGTTTGAACTTGTCCCTCCTGTGGGCCTGTAAGCTTGTGTCAACATTCCTGGGAGACCAGCTCTCCCTTGGCAGGACCCATGCACAGATGGCTGCAGAACTGCTCCAGCTCCTGGGTGCAGATGGAGGCTGGAAGGACCCTGTCTCAGCTGCTCCACCACTCCTGCAGCCTTGTATACTCCCTTCTTAGATATCCAAAATGTGACCCCAAAGGCTCTGAATAGTTCAGAAGAAAATAATACTGATTTACCAGCTTAGAAACTTACTCGAGTACTGATATTTTTTTCCCCAGGCCAAAGGTCAATTATTTTTCTTGTTATCCAGAGGAGATACTGCTAGTAAAAGCGTTCTTACCACTGGGCAAGCCCCTATGGTCTTGAGACCAAGTATCACACTTGTGAGTTGAGATTTTATTTGTGCTAGGTTTTATGATGAGGGCTTTTTGTGTTCATTTCAGTCACCTTTTATAGACTATGGATGACTTCCCAAACATAAGTCATAGGAAGTAAATATTTTTCTAGTGCTTAGAATAACCTTGTAAAGTAGGTAACAAAAATAACAGACTTGGTTCAGAGAATTTGATTGTGTTATCTCGTTTATCCTCAACTACTATAGGCGCTGGTGATGTTTCCCTCATCTTACAGATCCAGGACTCTGAAATGTGTCCAAAAGATACAAGGCTAGCTAGCTCATTGGGCTGCCAGGAAACTTGTCAAAAACTACTTCTGAGCTTTTCCCAGTATATATGTCCCGTCTATCTACCTGAAAGGTATTAGCTGGTGTAGGATTTTAACACATTTGTGTGGTTGGGTTCAAATTCTTATTTAGCCAACTAATAAAACTTGTTTGACCTGGAAAGGAAACAGGTGGAAAAATTCCCTCCATTATTTGGTGAAGATACCATTTTGAAAAACTACTGGGAAAAGAAGCAGTGCTTTTATTATGGTTAAGAAAGAGTGATAGTTATTTTTCCTGGAAAAATGAGAAAACAAATTAAGTGTTTTGTTTACAGCTCCATCTTTTCAGCTAAATAACATAAATGGGTCTTTAATGTGGTCTCTTGTATTGATCCCATTATTATGCCTTACCTCTGTCTTATTGGAAGATTTATACCTTTTTACTGAGTTTTGTTTGTTTGTTTCGTTGGTTGGTTTTGTGTGTGTGTTTGAGTGACTGTGTGGTTTGGATAATGAGGATCCATAAAGCAGACTCGGCATCCCACAGGGGAATACTGCTGTTGGCACTGCAGAGGGATTAGCATGCTTAAGAGCATCATGGAAAGAGATCTTACTGGGTCTAGCTGGTTTTTTCACTCTGTTTCTTCTGAGTTTGTGGTAAGATTCGTAATGAGGTATGTGCTTTTTAATACAAGAAGGGCTGTCCTTATTACTTATTTCTTGATATGATAAATAAGGAGTTATATTCAGTTTGAGTAAATATGTCTTAGGGTTTTTATGGCTATGATTAAAAAACACTGTGGCAAACAACAACAACAACTACAGCAAAACTGGGGTGGAATGGGTTTATTTGACTCACATTTATAGTCCATGAGGGGAAGCCAAGGCA
Source organism: Mus pahari (assembly GCF_900095145.1). Lineage (NCBI taxonomy): Eukaryota > Metazoa > Chordata > Mammalia > Rodentia > Muridae > Mus > Mus pahari. Next base: position 93,426,984 of record NC_034596.1, read on the forward strand.
GGAACTGAAGGCAGGAACTGAGCAGAGGCCATGGAGAAGTGCTGCTCATTGGCTTGTTCCTCCTCGTGGCTCTGTTAGCCTGCTTTCTGATACACGCCAGAACCACCTGCCCAAAGTTAACAATGCCCGCAGTGATGCGCGCCCTCCACATCAATCATTTAATAATAATAATAATAATAATAATAATAATAATAATAATAAAGAGCTACAGGCTTGCCCACAAGCCACACTTTCAGTTTTGGTTCCTTCTTCTTAAAGGACTCCTGGGCTACCAAGGTGATTTTAATGTGAGTGAGTTTCTTTGGAACATTGTTGGACTGATGCATAGTGGAACAAAGAAATACAAATGTTTCTTCTGTGTGTCACATAGGTTCATTCTGGCTCCTGCCTGACAAAGTTAGAACCTTTGTTTTTAAAAATAGTAGTTTGGTCTCCCAGAACTCACTCTGTAGACCAGGATGGCCTTGAACTCACAGAGTTCTCTGCTTCTGCTTCCCAGGTGCTAGGATTAAAGACTTGCACCACTACCACCTGGGACTTGTGAGTTCTTTTCCCAGACTCAGTGTGATTAACAGTCAGAGACAGATAGAAGGCGGGGTCCCTGAGCTTGGAGGATATTGAGGTTGAATCTATTAAGAGTAAAGGCAGAGAAACAATGGGATCATTTATTATACTTAACTTCCTTTTGAAAAAAGTATTAGGAATGAACAATACAGAGAGAAGCATTCTCTTCCCCCCCCCTTTTAAATTGTGACTAAAAAAGTGACAAGAAACAATTTGATGTAAATGGAGGAGACATAAAGCCATCCTCCACAGAGTCCTGTGACCTAGAGAGAGGACTGGCTTCCCTGGCTCATGCTGATCATCCTGATTAGTTGCTCAATCTGATTACTATTCTTTGCAGTCCATATGTCAGATTAATGGCTTTCAAAACAGTGCTGAGTGTGTAGCTCACATTTCATCCAACATGGGGCTTCTAAAGAAGCCACCGCATCTTCATGAGCTGGGTAGGGTCTGAAGGGGGTTGTATTTTGGTGTGTTATTAGAAGGACGGAAGAGGGTTTTCTACTTCACTGTCTCCTCTCCTGCCCTGATGTCACAGAGAGGAAGGTGAATGGCTTGAAGGTGGAGATTAGGCTCAAAGCCACTGGCTCAGATGAAAGATAGTGAGTGAGTTGCCCTTAATGGGAGTGTAGTGGTTGCTTCAGACAAGGATTTGCTGATACACGCCCCCCCCCATATGTCTTTCTATCCAATTACCTAATTTGTTTCCTCTTTGGGGCCATGGAGACTTAGCAAGATTTCATCCTTTGGTTCTGTCTGTACACTGTCAGGCACCTTGTTGCATGGATTTCAGTCCTGCCAAATTACACAGATTGTATTGCTTGGTGGCTGCTTTATGTTGACCTCCTAACCTTTTGAAACCCACCCATCTTGGTCCTCCCACAGGCTTCTCCTTCCTGCAATTACTAAATTCCAAATAACAGTGCTGCAGTTTTAGATCTAGGGAGGCTCATTAGCCAGAGTAAATGTTGGTGATAATTAGGAAGTTGTGTTCAGAAGTCTCTGGAGAATCAGTTCCCTGAAGTAATAGCAGCAGCTTAAGAGAACTTATCCCCGTGGGAGGAAGGAAAGAGGCTGTGTTAGAAACTCTTCTTGTTGCTGTGACCAAAATGCCTGATAAGCAATTTTAAAGAAGGAAGTGTTTATCTTGGCTTACAGTTGCAGGGAACACAGTCCACTGTGGTCAGGAGAGCATGGCAGCTGGGGAAGGAGGCTAACCAGTCACATTGCTTCTTAAGTGAGAAAGCAGAAAGTAGTAATGCTCACTGACTGTCAGCCAGCCATCATCTTTGTGTGCAGTCTGGGATCCCAGCCCATGGAGCCAACCATATTTAGGATGAGACTTCTCCACCTCAATTTATCTAATTCAGAAAATTGCTCATGGACATGTCCAGAGAATGTGTCTCCAAGGTGATCCTGTCAAGTTGATCACCAATTTAAACTATCACAGAGGCAAACTGCTGGAGTTGGAGTTGACTCTGAAGAGCACTGCTGGGTCTGGACAGTGGCTCTCCTTGTCTGAGTCCTCTTATGTGCTTTGAAGGGAGGTACAGAAGAGAGTATGAGTTTGATCCTTTAGAGCCTGGAGCCAGCACTGAATCCTAAAAGGGACCTGGAGGTCAGTTGGCACTTGTGTGCTAAGCTTATCCTTTGGTGACCTTATATCTCACAGAGCTCCAAAGAGGGCAAGGTCTTATGATTAACCCCAAAACTACCCCTGAAAGCAGCATTATTCCTTTTCTCTGATACAGTAGGAAAGGCTGCACAACCTGTTTGCTCAGGATTCTGCACACGAATCATTTCTTTAGGAGCAAGTCCAGGGCTTCTGACTCTAGAGCAAGGTCTGGTATTTTCTACCCATCTGTGTGGCTGCCCAGAGAAATAATTCAGCAGACTAAGTGAGTCTAATGTGTAGGTCCCTATCTAGAGCAATTAATTTTTAAAACACAAAAATGTAATTTAGAGAGACTCCAAGTCAAAGCTTGCAGTGTTTTTTTTTTAAAATTAAAGTATTGCCCTAACTTTAAATTAAAATATTTAATTAAAATTAAAGATTATTTTCCTTTATGGCTATGCTCTTGCCAGGCCTCCAGATGAGCACACCTGTCTTCCTGCATCCTTTGTTTTCCTCCCTTGCTGTAGTCTCACACACTCAGCATAGTGCCTCAGCGTGTCCAGGTTCAGATGCTGCCCCCACAGAATTAGTGAATATGGTATTTACTTAGTGAAAATGGTAATATACCTCTGTGCCCATATACCCATAAATGGTTGGTTATACCTATATATCCACTTATATGTAGTTAATAACCAAAAATATTAGCTCTTGTTTCTATTTAGCTAATATCGAACCAAATACACAGAAAGAAGTCTTCAGAGAAATGTATTATTTATTTGGGAGTAAGCGAGGGGAATGGCAGTGGAGAGCACATGTGACATTGAAACCATGGGATGGGGCAAAAGGCAAAATGTTCTGTCACCCTTCTCTGTAGGCCTCTCATTTTCTTCTCTGTTATTTTGAAACAGTAATCCTTGGCCACAGGATTAATAACAAGGTCATTCAAGGATCTGTAAGAAACGTGGTATTAGTCCAAGATTGAGTAGAGAATTCCAGGGATAGAAATAGAGATAGAAGTTTTCTGTGTGAGATTTCAGTGGCTGTTGTCTGAGGGTATAGTTCCAGCAGTCTTTTCGACTGTTCTTATTATGAGGTATATACTCATAAGATCCCCCACCCCGCCTGATTTCCGTCACACCTCGACACAAGCAACTTCATTTTGATTCTGACCACTTTTGTCCTAGAGATATTTGCATGTGAGAGTCCAACATCGCGTATTTTTCTGAAAGGATTGTGGGTAATCTAGAAAGCACTTGTGAGGACTTTGTCCAGGAAAATGGGTGGTGGGATGACATTGAATCTGTGCCATTCACAAGCTCCAGAACAACCTCCCCTTTCTCAGACCCCCTTCTTATACCCATGTTTCCTGCATGACCCTCTCCCCTCAACCTGAGTCTGTGAGTATAGCATCTAACATATTATGTTGTGATTTATTTAATTTTGTAGCTTCCCCTGTAGAGTGCTTGTAGCTTCTTGTCGGGCGCCAGGCCTGCCAGGAACAGGCTGTGGAATGAACTCCGACTCACACTGTTTTAGGCCTCACCTCTGTTTTTAATCCACATTTCCCACTCATGTAACCAGCCCCTGTTCTCTGTCACCCTTCTCTGTAGGCCTCTCATTTTCTTCTCTGCCCTTTTTATTGTATTCCTATCTGCTCATCACCTGCACAGTCGTGCACACATACATTCCCAGGGTTGGAGGAATAAGACGGAGAGATCACAAAGTCCTTCATCAGTGAGCAGAACCCCATGAGGCTTGAATTGATGGCTCCTGTTTGGGCCACTGGAGGAATCTAACTACTGTTGGGAGAATAACAAGCATGCAGCTTTTGCACTGTGTTTCAGCTTCTGTTTGCTTCTCCTTGTCAAACATTGTCCGCACTTGCTCATTGTTGGTCTTTCCCATTCAGCGCTATATGGATCCTGCCCTGTAGCTATTCTGAACTTGATTTAGTTCTTCACTCCTTGAAGTTCTCGTCAGGAATCCGGGTGCTGGTGCATAGCTGGCCTGCACCAGACCACTGAGATGAGCATCTCGCCTCTCATCTGATTGTTAGTTACTCTTCAGCCTGCCTTGTTATTTCTAGAGTTTAGGAAAACTTAAATTCCCAGTAAGCTGACAAGAAAAGTGCTCTTGGGTCATTGAAACTTCTGTCCGATTGTGTGGTCGCTTCTCTCATTGCTGGTACCAAGTACTAACCAGGAGCAACTAAATGGGGCAATGGTTCATTTTGGTTCATGGTTCAGAGGAAGGCAGTCCACCATGGCAGAGAAGATATGCTGGCAGGAGTTAGTCTGTGGCACTAAAGAATCAGAGAAAGGACAATGGCAGTGCTCAGCTGGCTTTCTCCTTTTCCTCTGGTATTTAGTCTTGGACCCCATCCCAAATGGCTTATTGGCAAATGCCTTTACACACTGAGCCATCATCTCATGGGCTTTGTTTTCACTTCTTTAAACAAATTATTGAGAGACCCTTTCTTTTGTACTCTGAATAAGATTAAGGAGAATTTTCTGACAGCAGAAACTAACATTTTTCTGTGTGTGTTACCTTTTATGAACCTTTGAGGGCACTTCTGGAGGATTGCAGCTACTCTCTGCAGGTCTAGGAACATGGCTAGAGTACTCCCTGTGCAAGCATGAAGACCTGCATTCGGATCCTCATGCATTCAAGGCTTGCTGAGGCAGTATGTGCAGGTAACCCCAGCAGAGACAGAGACAGGTGGATGTCAGGGCTTGTTGACCAGCCAAGTTTGCAAGCTGACTTGCAAACTCTAGGTTGAGTGAGAGACCTTGTCTCGAAAAGTAGATGAAGAGTGATTAAGGAAGATATTCAAAGACGACCTTTCTCTTCCCGCCATGTACACAGGCAAAATGAGCTCACCTTGTGCACACCCTGGCATACGCTACACATGTGCACACATCCATTTAATATTTGGATTTTTGTTGAATAATACTCATTAAGACTTTTGACTTCAGAAATTGCATGTCTTAAAAATGTTTACAACCTTCTTAACGCCTTCCAGGAACCAGCTCCCGATTTGCCAGTGTCTCAGGTAAAACGTTAGCTGCAAACTATGGCTTAGAGAGTAGCTTAGTTGCTATTGCTTATTTGCTACTGAAGATTGGAAATGTGCTGCATATCCGCTCATAGTATTAGAAACTTAGCTGCATCTACCAGCTGTTCTGTTCTTTATTGCATAAATAAACTTTCATATTCCTAAAGCTTTTATCTACATGACTAGCCTTGTAGAACTAATGTGAACTGCTTACTGAGGCTTGGGGCTTCAGTAACAATTGCCAAGATGGGCTAGGATGGGGAGAAGAAGAAACAGCATGGCAGTATCAGACGTTAGAGGGAGCCGGACTGTCAGCAGAGCCAGAAGTATCTGCAAAACTGTGCTGGACAGCAGGAGTGTTTGACTACACTGGTCCCACACTGCTTTCTTTCTAACTGACTTGGTAGCTCAAACAGGGAGGACAAAGCTGTCCCAGTGAAGGAGGGAGGGAGGGAGGGAGGGATGGAGGGACGGATGGACGGACAGACGGACAGTGGACAGATTTCCATAACTAGTTGGTTAGCGATGACACAGAGATAAGAAACAAAGAGACTGAGTCAGACGGAAGCCCTGGAACGGTAGAGATTTGGTTTACGACCTAGCTGTAGAGGATAATAACTAACCAGAGAAGTTCTTAGTCCAGAAGGTTCCTATTGAGTCTGGAGAAAGACGAGGTACAGATAGTAGCAAATCAGAGAGCTTAGATATTGCTACGCACATTTACCCTGCTAAATGAGATACAGTGCTAGCAGTAGCCTGTAAATGAGTCATTTGAACTTCATACAACTTCTGTATTAGTCAAGGTTCTCTAGAGTCACAGAACTTGCAGATAGTCTCTATATAGTAAAGGAATTTATTGATGACTTACAGTCTGCAGTCCAAATCCCAACAATGGTTCAGTAGTAGCTGTGAATGGAAGTCCAAGGATCTAGCAGTTGCTGAGTCCCACACCGCAAGAAGGCGAAAGAGTGAGAGCCCAACTCCCTTCTTCCAATGTCCTTATATGGTCCCCAGCAGAAGGTGTAGCCCTGATTAAAGGTGTGTGCCACCACACCTTTAATCCCAGATGACCTTGGACTCGGAGATCTCCCTGTCTTAATCTTCTGGATTCAATCACCACTGTGTCTCAAGATCTCCATACCAAGATCCAGAAACTTCTATCTCCCAGCTTCCAAATTAGGTTCACTGGTGAGCCTTCCAATTCTGGATTGTAGTTCATTCCAAATATAGTCAAGTTGACAACCAGGAATAGCCACTACAATCCACCCCTTGTCAACTTGACACAAATAATATGAGCTAGATCTGTCCCCCACCTCCTAATAGTCCAGCCATGAAGGCATTGTGGAGTAATCTATTGATGAGATTGGTACCCTTGTGATGGGGTCATCTCTTAATAGTGCCACTAGCTGGAGAGAAGACTTCTATACACAAACATTTGGAGATAACTCATAACCAAACTCTAAAAAGTCCTCATAATAACAACATAATATATTGTGCCTAAAATTTCACTTTACAGGCAGACTGTCAAGTAACACTATCGGTTTTTAACTATAACTATCAGTTTTATAACTATAACTATATCAGAAAGATTATTCTCTTGGTTGACTTACTGTATTAATCAAAAATTATTTCTAACATGCTTTCACCTGTTGGCTGTGTATTACTTATTCTTATTACATTAAGAAGAGAATAGTAAAGACACATTTTTTCCAGCTAGTTGAATTTCTATTTCATAAGTGAAATTGGGTTCACCTTGTAAAAGGTAGAACACATAAGCCAATACTTTCTTGATGTCAGCTGGCAGTCCTGTGCCTGAAGACCAGTGCTTTAGCAACTCATCTCAGCAGAGGGATAGAACAGGTGGCCCCTGGCAGGTTGGCTGTGCTCCAGTGGAGGGACCCATGCAGCATGAACGAGGAAAAGAGAAGAGAACACAAAGTCAGGAGGGTCTGAGAGAAAGTGACTATGGTCAACATGCGTTGTGTGAAGTTATCCAAGAATCTCAGAAAGAATCACAGGGAAATAAGCCAGCACAATGGTCTCTCATTTAGACAGGGAGAAACTGTTTATAGAACTTGTAATACAAATATAGTCATGTATATAAGCAACTTTTTTTAAAAGCTGGGCATAGCATATAAAACAAATTTGTAGTTTTATTCAGATTTAAGGGAAAATTAGAGATTACTGTGTGTGTGCTTGATCATGCTTCCTTTTTTTTTTTTTTAATATACAGAGGATTTTAGGACTATAAAACATATTCGGCTTATTTCCAAAAAAAAATTTTTTTTAAGCCAAAGCCCCATCTGCTGTTTTCATTAAAATCTCAAGAACTGTTCACATTGCTAGGAGTGATTTTTTGAACATACTCTGCTGTATAATCAAGCAGTGTTATGCGATTTTCAAGGTCACTTTATTTTATTTTATTTATTTATTTATTTTTTTGGTTAGGACATAAAAAAAAATCAGGAAGATTAATTTTTCTGAAATTTTAAATCCAATAATGGTTTGAGTATGTATTCTAGTTTGGTATCTGATGCTGTGATAAATACCATAACCCAAATCAACTTGGGGAGGAAAGGGCTTATTTCATCTTATACTTTCGGTTCACAGTTCATCGTTGATGGAAACCAAGGCAGGAACTCAGGACAGGAACCTGCAGGCAGAATCTGAAGCAGAGGCCATGGAGGGATGCTGCTCGCTGGCTCGCTCTCCATGGTTTGCTCAATTGCTTTTTATACAGCCCAGGACCACCTGCCCAGGGAAGGCACCGCTTATAGGGTGCTAGGTGCCCAGGTTAATTATTAATCAAGAAAATGCCTCCCCAGACATGCCCATGCCCGTAGGCCAGTAATCATCACAGTTCACCCTTTGTCAGCTTGAATCACAAACATACCAATGTCCAACCATAACTTGTCTTTCTTGTTTATCCCAAGATCTCATGTTAATATCACAATATAAAACATAGCTTAACTTTAAAAATACCATGGTACTTTAAAACTTTCAACACTTTCAAAGTCTCTACAATTTCTTTCAAAATTTCAAAGTCTATTGACTGTAACATACGATTATTCCTTATTCTAAGAGGGAGGAACCAGGACACAGTAACAACCAGATTAAAGTAAAAGCCAACTCCCAACGGTATAAAGCACTCAATGCCCATCACCCAGAATTCACTCATGATCTTCAGGGCTGCAGAGGTCTTCGGCAACCCCACCTCTGTAGCTTTGCCACCACTAACTAGCACACACAGCTTTTTTTAATAGGCTCTACTCCACGGTCTGCAATATGCTGGGGCCTCCACTGCAGACTGAGGCTGCATCTTCACAAAGCCTCTCCTGGCCTCTCCTCGGGGAGACCCGAGTCCTGCCATACAGTGCCAATCTCATATTCTCTCCATAACCCCTTCAAGCCTTTAAAACCAGGACGATGTGTAAGGCTCCACGTCACCGAGTCTGGCTCCCAGCTTGGGATGCAGCCTTTGCCTTCCGTGGACCACAGCTTCTGGGTCTCAGAAGATTTCATTGCCATGATGCTGTTCTTCTCATATTAACCACAACTGATTTTTCAGCCTCAGACGACCAGCATATACTGTCCCACTAAAATGAGGTTTTCCATTCCACAGATTCGGAAGCCAAATATATCACTCAAACAGCCTCGATAAGAATATTTGAACTGACCCAAACTTCACTTTAAATTTCACAAGCCAGGCCTTCATTATCTGCATTTCATCCAACATTATCGTCCAGCCTTCCACAGAACGGCCCACTAACCTCTGAGAACTCAATGGCTTTTCTGGTGCAAACTCCCAAAAACTTTTGTAGTCCTACATGAAAAGCAATCTGAGGCATAAAATCAACACGGTCAGATCTTTTATAAAAACTGAATTCATAGAGAATAAAAAGGTAGATGTTCCTACCTGACTTCTGAAGTACTTTATCTATTTATTGGGGGCAGGGGAGAATGATGGATTCGCTTCCCTAGGTTTGATTAGCTCAGCATAGAAAATTTACATCCTCTTAACACTTGAGAGGTTAGTAGGGAGCTAGATATCTAGCATAACAGAGTGGACTGTAAAATAGTAACAACTCAAAACTAGTTAAAATATGTTCATAGGTGTTTAATGGCTAAGTCTGTAAATAATACCTAGTATAAAAACAAGTTTGATTTAATATGAATATGGTGTACATGCCTGTAATTCCAGCACCCAGAAGGCTAAATCAGGGGGCCTAGAGTTCAAGGCCATTCTGGGCTACATGCTGGGGGTGGGGGTGGGGGTGGGGGTGGGGGTGGGGGTGGGTGGGTAAGGAAGGGAGGCAGATTGGCTGAGAAATGTTTAAGTTATTCCAAATCATGACCCATAGGCTTCATTGACTCCTTGGTATCAGAATCAAAATTCATAAATCTCACTGGGCACATGTGCCCTCTGACTGGTCTCTTGGTCTAGGCAAATTCTCCAGCATTGCAACAACTTATTGTGAGTTTCCAAACACACTGTGAGCCAGTTTTTCCTGGCCACAGAGCGGAAGCCTTCGTTATTAGTATTACTATAATTGTTGTTTCGAGACAACATTTTGTATTACGGGCTTGAACTTGCTGTGTAGTCAAGGGGAGCTCACAAGGGCTGGGTTTGTAGACATGCAGCACTGTCCTGGCCTTTCTTTCTGTTTCCCTCCTTCCCTCCCTCCTTCCTTATTTCTTTTCCCTTCTTTCAACAGTTCTAACGAACCTATTTTTTCTAGCACACACTGCTGTGCTTTGTGATTTAATCCATTAGATGATGGCATGTTCAGGGATGCTAGGCTCCATGTTGTGATCTTGTTTCCTACCCAGAGCTAGCCTGAGGTCTTCAATAGAAAGACCAATTGGATAAAGTTCCGTGTGCGTCAGGACTTTGCAGACTTTCTCTGGCTCTCACCTTTTTCTTGGCTTCAGTCAGCCTTCTTTATACCCAGACTCCTGGTGTACAGAGCCTCGGTCACTCCCCAGACTTCCCTGCCTCTGTTCCTTGTAGGCTGTAGAGTTAGATCTATGCTGCCACTTCCAGACCTGTATTCTTCTCAGATCGTGCGAGGGACACTAAGCCTCGCGTCACTCTTGGCTTTTATTCTGGAAAGTAAATCCAAAAGCGATGCTTTTGGATTAGATTCTTTAATTACCTTTCCTTCTCCTTTCTCTCCAGCAGCCTCTTTCCTGACTATGCCACAAAATTACAGGGCTTGAGTACTGACTGGAACTCCTTAGAAACCGTAGCTATTGGATCTTAGCTTAAGTCAACCAACATTTCCTGAACTCCTAATTATGTATAAAAAAACTAAAGGTCTAGACATTTCAGGAGCGCACAGGGTTGAAATGCTTGTATTCTGGGGAACAGGGGGCTAACACATACCAAGATGATCACAGTTTTTGTCAAACATGGTAAGTGTAGAAGATCAGAAGCATACAGGGAAGACCCTAAGGAAGTCGAGAGGATGTCGGCGGGTTGGAGACCTGGGAGGACTTCCCGGACATCAGGGCCCTGAAGCAGACTCAGAGTATACTAACAAGCATGTCTGGCCTTGGTAAACCATGTAAGATCCCTAATACTATTTGACTGAATCTTGCTTTTCCATGCTTTTTAGGCGGCTTGGATTTTGAAAGCGCGGGCACTGACAGAGATGGTGTACATAGATGAAATTGATGTGGATCAGGAAGGAATTGCTGAAATGATTCTGGATGAAAATGCTATTGCTCAGGTCCCACGTAAGTCAGCTAAAGGAGGAATGTACCATGGGAGATGAATATGTGTGCACATACCTTTTTATATTTTTTATAAGCACAAATGAGATTGCCTTAGAGTCCAGGTCAGGGTCATGATATGAGTGGTATCAGAGAATGGCCATAACATATGGTGGCTTGCTGGCAATTTATTAGTTGTTAAGATCTTCCTTTCCTTGTTGGCTTGCTAAAATATATAAATTCTAGACATAACCTTTTACTTGGAGATATCTGTATGAAAAATAATTAACTTTTGGGTCTAGAACTATTGATTTAAACTCTTAAGGTGTGCTAGTTTTGAATCTTAATGCATGCTCTGCTAATAGGATGACCTGTTAACTTAATTCCTTGAGCCTCTGATAAATGACTTGTACGATACTAAATGTGCCTTATAGACTCCCTGTGAAGAAGATAGCACACATCACATTATATGTGCTCACTTGCTGGATCACAGTCAAGAATGGAGTCATGTTAGAATTCCAAGTGCTTGTGAGAAAACACCAAGAAAACAAGACAAGAGTCTTGTGACCTCAGTTTCTTCAAACACAGCATTGTTGTTTGAATGTGTTTTCATGCTCCTCCCAGGGATAGCGGATAGGAGTGAGTCTGCGTCAGCTGATGTTATTTATATGCCTCTAAGGAGAAACACACGTAGCTTGGCCTTGTGATTGAACATTTTACTCATGTGATTCTTCTTATCCTGAGTATAAACTGTCTGATGCTCTGAATAAAGTTGGCTAGTGCGTGAGACTTTAGTCTCCCCACTCTCCCAGGTTCACGCCACAAAGCAGAGCAGTAAAACCTCACTGAAGATGAGCCTCAGACACATTTCCTCAGTGCGTTTCCCATTAGTGATGTCTTCTTTCCCAGGCCGATACAAGTCTGAAAATTAGATTACTGAGAGTTTCTAAAGATTCATAAGTAATACATAAATTGATTATCATCCCATCTTGTAGGCCCTGGCACATCTTTGAAGCTCCCTGGCACTAACCAGACAGGAGGACCGACTCAAGCTGTCAGGTCTGTATTGTAGTTTCATTCCTGTTTTCAAATCCTGACCAGACCATAGCCTTAATTGATCTTGTTTGTTTTATAACAACTGTTGATCTCCACAGGCCAATCACTCAAGCTGGAAGACCCATAACAGGTTTCCTTAGGCCCAGCACGCAGAGTGGAAGGCCAGGTACAATGGAACAGGCCATCAGAACACCCAGAACTGCCTACACAGCACGACCTATCACTAGCTCATCTGGAAGATTCGTCAGACTGGGGACTGTAAGTTCTGTCAACTTTCCCAGAACCTCGTATTACCCAAGTAACTTTATGCTTCTCTAGTATTGTAGTAGAAAATTAGATGGAAATTATGAAGTAATTCTTGTTGCTTTATAATTTCTATAATCCATTATAATCTTCATGCATACGAAACTATATTCCAAGAGAAGGTTTTCAGTTTCTTGTTCTCTTTCTTTTCTCTTACAGGCTTCCATGCTTACAAGTCCCGATGGACCATTTATAAATTTATCTAGACTGAATTTAACAAAATATTCCCAGAAACCTAAGTTGGCAAAGGTATGTGCTTCCAAAGATTCTAAGTTACGAAGTAATAATACAAATAATGATAGATGTCAAAATAATGTGATGGTTTTAGTTAGTGTAACAAGTAAAGAAATTCAGTTAGTGTAACATGTAAAGAGCTTTCAGTTAGTGTAACATGTAAATCGAGCTTTCAGTTAGTGTAACATGTAACAATTCTCTTTGTCTTGGATTAAGTACAGTTGATCAGAAGTGAGTACATACATAATTATTACAGGGAATCTTTCCCCCGGATAACAACAATAATTGTACAACATAGAACTCAGAGAGGCAGTATCGTCTTTGTAGAACGAAGTTTGACATTGTCTGCTTGTGTATATGTTTGTTTTTCAGCTTGGACTATTTCTAGAAAAATCATTTTCAACTCTTGGGTGATTTAAGGACTGTTAAAAGGGTGAAAAATATATGTATGCTTAGTTAGTAATTAAGTAGGCTCTCAGTATTACTCAACCAGACAGCAGCCAACATAGCAACTACCTTAATAATCCTCATCACTCAGCGTATTCCCTTAAATTAAAGAGAAAATTAGGGGCAGAGAGAGCAGGGATAAAGAAGCAGAGCCAAGGAGAGTGGGAAGAAGAAAAGGAACCTAGAGAAATTTAAAAAAATGTATTGGAAGATGTTCAGGTCTTTTCCAATATGAAGAACTAGGGCATGGGAGGCCTTAGGAGACACTGCTCAGTTGGCAAAGTGCTTGCTTCACAAGGACATCGGTCTGAGTTTGCTTCCAGGGATGACATAAAAATGCTGACTGTGGACCAGTCAGACGGCTCAGTGGGAACAGCTGCATGCCAGCAACACTGATGACATGGACTCAATTTTCTGGACCTACATGGTAGAAGGAGAGAATTGACTCCCTAGGTTATCCTCTGACCTTTTCATTTGTGCTGTGACATGCATTTGTGCACACATAAATAAATAAATAAATAAATAAATAAATAAATAAATAAATAAAGTTTTTTAAAAACTGGGTATGGTGGTATGATAGTTTTAATCATCAGCTAGGCAAAATTTAGAATCTCATAGAAGAGAGTTGTAATGAGGAATTATTTAGATCAGGTTGACTGTGGTCATATCTTTATGGGATTGTTTGACTTATTAATTGATGTAGGAAGACCCAACCAGCCCATTATGGGCAGCACCATTCCTTAGGCATAGTGTCCTCAACATCTTAAGAGAGGAGATAGCTTGCTGAGAGCAAGCAAGGATCCATGTGTTTTATCTTTTTCTCCACTCTTGATTTTGAATCCAATGTTTTTAGTTCATGCCCCCACTTTGCTGCAATAATGCACTTAACCTGAAAATGTAAGTCAAATAAATGCCTTTCTTTCCTAACTTGCTTTTTGTTAGGATATATTGCCACATCAACAGAAATGAAACTAGGCTATGTGGCTGGCTGGCCAGCACCTAATGAGTCAGTGAGTCCCAGGCCTGTGAGAGACTCTGTCCTAAAAACCAAGGTGGGCTGGAGACATGGCACAGTGGCTAAGACTACTTGCTGCAAGCCATGAGGAGTGGAGTTTGGATCCAGCACCGCAGAATAAGCTAGGTGTCCCACTCACACATGTAACTGCCGTTCTGAGGTGCATGGGGACAGGAGGGTGGCTAGGGCTTGGTGGCTTTCATCTTAGTCAAGAAAAACATGAGCCCCAAGTTCAAGGAGAGGAGACTCTGCTCAGAGGAACAGACAGAGTGATAGTGTAGAACTCCTGATGCTTTCCTCTGGCCTCCATGTGCAAAACATTCCCTCCCCAACACACCCTGTCTCGCCCCCACCACCATGCAGGAACACATACACAAGGATGTGCTTGATTAGGAACAGTAGCTGATGTTGTCCTCTGACTGGCTTCCACGTATTTATACACAAGCCCCTAAAAGAAAAATGAAATAAAACAAAACCCCAAATCCCTTGGGAGAAATAGCTTGGAATAAGTCACACAGGAAGGAGGATATGTGGGCTGTGATCGAGATGTAAAAGTGAATAAAAACAAACAGACAGACAGACACCTGAGGGGATGGCTTGAAAACTTAATCTGTAATCTGGGCATTGGTGGCATGTGCCAGCACTGGGGAGGCAGAGGTAGGCAGATTTCTGGGTTCAAGGCTAGCCTGGTCTACAAAGCTAGGACAGACAGGGTTACACAGAAAAAACTTGTTTCGAAAAAACCAAAGCCAAGCGATCAAACAAAAAAAAATTAAGCAGAAAATCCTACTTAACATTTATATTCCATGTCACTTCAAAAGGAATACCCAATTTCTCATGTGTCAAAATTAAGTAATAATCTTTATAATTAGAGTATGCAAATTTGGTGAAACATTGGTGACAATTATATTCAGGAAATAAAGTAATTTATTGTGTCTTGTTCTAATAAAATGGTATATATAACACGAAGAAAAAAATGTTCATCTCTTTGAACTTCCCAGTTTATTGTGTGTACAAAAAGTGTCCATTATGAGTTAGAGAATTTTAGAATGGGTTATTATGACAAATGACAGTCACACTTATTACTTGCCAGTTTCTACCACTTTAGAATATCCTGGGCTTTTGAGTCAACTAAGTTTTGAGTTTTCATATGACAATAACTGTTCAGGTAAGACTGAGTGCACTTTGACATTTTCCCTTCCCAGGCCTTATTTGAATATATTTTCCACCATGAGAATGATGTTAAGATGGTAAGTAAACATTCACATTATTTTCTCTCATTGTTAGTCTCTAGACTTTGGGGCTTCAGATTTTGGAATGTTCTATTTTTTTCCTTAAAAACAAATGGAATTATTAAAAATTGGAGGAACTGAAAGTTTCAGTTTCAGTTTCAGACATTTGTATAAATATAGAGATGATAAGAATTATTATGCCGGGTTTATAGATTATGCAGCTCTTGTTAGAGGGTAAGATAACTGAGAATACCAAACGCCAGTTAAAATGCATCCTTTATGCTAATAGTGTTACTGGTCCATCCTTCTTCAGAGGGCAGCTTACCAGCATGCATTTCTGCCTTCTCCTGCTCCTCTTGCCCCTGAAGGTTTTAAATACACAGAAGTAGAAGGAATAATATAAAGAGCCTACGATACTCACCACCTAGCTTTACCAATAGTCGGTTTTCGTGGTAACTTCTCAGTAATGAATTTTAAGGTTATATGCATGTGGCTTTCCAAATTTGTTTCAGTTTATATAAGCTCTATGTAAATGAGAAGGAATCTCACAAAGTTGTTTAAGTCAAATGAAGTCAATGCTATACTTTTTTTTTGGCTTCTCAAGATAGGATTTTCCTGTATAGCCCTAACTGTCCTGGAACTTGCTCTGTAAACTGGACCTCAAACTCAGAGATCTCCCTGGCTCGGCCTCCAGAGTGCTGGGATGAAAGATGTGCACCACCACTGCTCAGTTTCCCCCATTTTCTTATTAGTCCAGGAAAAACACATGCCAGGCATTCAGGAGAATACTTTCTTCAGTTGGTTTGTTCTGTGTGCCAGGCACAATTCAGTGTCCAGGGAGAGCTAATGAAAATAATGAAAACATGATACTGCACCCGCTTCTGGAAGAGGTCCATTTGCATGGGGGAAATAAAATGGATGGAAACCGTCCCTGGGTGTGGAGGTGTACATCCATGACCACAGCTCTCGAGAGGCTGAAGCAGGAGAATCATGAGTTTGACACTATTCCTAGCTACAGAGCAAGGTCACATGTGAAGGACAAAACCAAGAGTCGATTGCCAAACTGAAGGGAGCCAAGGGAATAGAGTCCATGCCTGCAGTGAACTGGGTGTCATGGAAATGAGGCAAAGAGATGGAGAGGCCCTGAACAGAGGATGGGATGAGCGCTAAAGAAGACTTATCTTTAAAATTGAGAGCACCAAAGCGACAGTGTAAAGAAGTGACGAACTTGATGACAGACTTGATATTGTGGGCAAAGGAAGGAGACAGATGTCAAAGCTGCCATCCAAGCAGGCTGCAAGAACCGTAGCTTTGGTTGCAGGCACAGGCTGTGAGGGCAGCTCATCACTTTATACAGCTGCATAATTGACTCAAAGAAGTTTGTGTTTTAAGTGGCAGAAGGCTCTCTGTGTGGAGACACCATTGCATGCTCTGAGGAATAGGGTGTGTTTATGCATCTAAGAGCCTAGGCTGGGTATGGAGAAGAATGGCTCACCTGTGATGGAGAAGTCAGGTGTGTGCTCACACAGGGACCGGAGGAGCCTAAGGTCAGCCTGCCAAGAAACCATGCATGGTTTGGTAAACAGAAGCCAGTAGTTTCACTTACTATACAGCTCATAGAGACTTTCCATGGGATGGTATATAATACTGCTTGAATCCTACTCCATTTACAGATGAGCAAATCTCTAATTATTAAATTGTCACAAAACTGGTTTTAAAAGGTTTTGTTTTTGTACAAAACAGGATCTCACTGTATAGCCCAGACTGGCCTTAGACCCTCAGTCCCCCTGCCTCTGCTGCCT
>NC_034596.1:93444691-93449382 GCF_900095145.1 Mus pahari
GGTTACAGGTGCAAGCCATCACGTCTGGGATTTTTTTTTTGTTTATTTTTGTTTTGAAGATTAATTCATTTACTGAGCATGCCAGCCACTGTGTCATTCCTGAAATCCAGAGCAGAGGAAGGCAGGCCAACCCAAGTCTTTGCTCTTTATATTTATATCAGCAGATTACATTACATTGGCCTAGAAATAGAAATTCAAAAGGGCCTCTCTTTCCTAATTACCTGTGTTATTTAATAGCAATGGATGTGTGGGTCTGTGCTACACTTCCAAAATCAGAATCTCCAGGGGAGGCTGTGACTCTGCTGCTGTTAAGAACCCCACAGGCAATGCCAGTGTTCAATAGAGATTAGAAACTACTGCTATAGAACATATTCTGAAATTATAGAAACACTAGGAAATGTTTATTCAAATGTAGGAAATAGAGTTGAGGAACCTTGGCAACATTTGAAAGCTTGAGTTCCATCTAACAACCTCATCAGGGAAGGTAGTTCATTAGAAGAAGTCAGTGATTTAAGAGAAAAAAAGTTAACAAAATGACCTTTAAATACATCTTGGGAACAGAAAATGATGCAAAATCTTACTGGGAACCAGAGTTTCTATTTATAAATTTTATAAGATTATGTTCATGAGTAATGGTTCAATATATTCAAAAAGAAGCAATGCTCAACAGGTGGGGAGACTTTGCAATAGATCTTTTTGAGTCATTAAATGACAACTGAGGAAGCTTGTTCGGAGACATTCTGTTAGACATGGGTTGCCTAGTTATTAGAGTTTGAATTAGAGCTAGGGAGATGGCTCAGTAAAGTGCTTGTCTTACAGGCATGAGACCTTGGGTTTAGTCCTCAGAACTCTCATGCAGTTGTTGGTCATGGTGGCACGCTCTCGCATCCCTGTGCTGGGGCAGTGGAGACGGGCAGATTACTGGAGGCTTGCTGTCCAGTCCAACCTAACATGGATACATGAATGTGCTCCCATATACGTATGAACATGCATATACATACTACATATATGCCAGAAAAAAAGCTTTCTAAAAATTCAGATAATCTTTTTTCAATACGACAAACAATATTTAAAATCACCCTATAGGTATATTATCCCCTTCTACCCACTATATAGAAATCGTATATAAGAACCACACAATTTCTTACTTTTGTGTATGTTTATATGTATATGGGCACACATGCATGTATCTATGTGTGTGCTTACACATGGAGGCCTGCCATTGCTGTCAAATATCTTCGTCAATCACAGCGTACCTTGGATTGAGGCAGACTCTCTCACTGAGCCTGGAGCTTGCCCTTCTGGCTAGTCTAGGGAACTAAGAGGGCTCCCTGTCTTTGCTCCCCACTATGCTTCCCTGCCCTGGACTCTGGGCTTATAGGCAACTCATCACACACACACACACACACACACACACACACACACACACACACACACACAGTGGATTCTGAGGATCTAAATTCCCCGTCCTCATGCTTGGTCAGAAGAGACTTAGCCAGAGTCACCTCCCTAGCCTTTATAGGGCTTCTTATGGACATAGAGATGACCCTGTGACAGTCAGTTTGGGGGAAATAGCAGGAAACAGGTGCAACAGAGATGTATTTTCTTGCCAACAAGAAATGTAAAAGAAAAGACTTTAGAATGTTTAGGGAGAGTGTCACAAATTATTACAAATCATAGATAACATTGCAAAGGGTACAATTTAGAAAATGCTATGATACAGGAAGCAGATAGCCATAAACACATTTGCTTGATTTGTTTTTGCTTTCAGCTCTCAGAAAAGTCAGGAAATATAGCCGTGTTTGACATGATTATTATAGACATAGTAACAAAAATAGTTGAAAAACAATATAAATGCTCAGTACTAGAGAACAAATTTGATAAGTTATAACAAACGGCAGGATGGACTTTTTGTGTGTCCATTAAAATAATAATTTCCAAAAATCATAAAAATTGCAAACGTTTGTTTTTATATAATGTTAAATCAAAAAGTATCCATTCATAATGGCAAATAGAAGTGTAGGTAAATAAATGCACACATGTACTTAAGACATCCTTGGATGTGTTTCTTGAGAATAGCTTTAAGACTCCTTCGTTCCATGTGTCCTGTTGAGCACTCACACTCATCAGCCACTCAGCTTGGCTGCAGCACTGGTGGAAAGCAGGCCTCATCTCTATTGTTTTCTCAAGATTTTCATAAGGTTCCTGGTTTAATAGCAACTTTAGGTTTATATTGGCTATAAATTCAGTGTCTCTATAAAATCAAATGCTTGTAACTGGGCCCGCATTCCAGTCACTGCCAGGCGCTCGTGTGGCACACTCAAGGAGGTAGCTTGTTTCGTTTTTACTCACTGAAAAGTAAGAGCTTTCATCTTCCACTTGTACTTACGAGATGACAGGCTATTCCTTAAACAAATAATTGCCAAAGCTCTTGCATTGATCCTATGATTGACTGGAGGAATGCCGAGGACAGATGCCTACCTGTGTTCTCAGCCCACTAGCCTGCATGTGATCTCTCTCTCTCTCTCTCTCTCTCTCTCTCTCTCTCTCTCTCTCTCTCACACACACACACACACACACACACACACACACACACACATGCCCACACATGTACGCATGGTACTCTGTGGATCAGACACTAATGTTAAAATGTCATTTTGGATTTTATCGCAAATGTTATTTTCCAAAAGGATTTAGATAATGAGCACAAACTGGGCATTTTTCTTAAAAAAACCTTTTATATATTTTTTAAGTTTGACTATAAAGCAAATGGAGGGCGGTTCAGTTTTTTTTTTTTGTATTTTTTTTTACCATCCTAATGAAACCAGAGCTATTTTATATGCACTACTTTGGATGACCTTCAGATTTTTCAAAAGAAAGTATTTTGCATAAATACAGGGGATATTATAGGTAAATATCTAGAACCATGAAGCGGCATTTAAACGTTAAGAAAGTGAAATTGATCTTTGATGTGACAACTATATTTCTGCCTCTGTGCTCCTACTTGGGGAGCACTATTGACAAACCTAAAGTGGCATGCGGGTCAGACATTTTTTTCTTTCTGATAATAGGGAGAATGCTAGAGCAATTAAGAGTACTATGAAGTTGCATTTTCAATGTTAAGAATGAATAATGTCAGTCATATGAGATGGCTCAATAGGTAAAGCCATCTGCCACCAAGCCCAAGATCCAGGGTTTAGTCCCTAAGCCCTACATGGTAGAAGTGGAGAACTGAGGCCTACAGGCTATCCCTGACCTCCACATGTGCATGGTAGCATGGGTACATTGAGTTGATCTGAAGAGAACCGTATTTATTCTTTTATTATTGTTACCTATATCTATATATTTGAGTTATTCGTGACTCTCTGTGTTTTCAGATGGCATTTGGCAGTCATACGTGTGAGCTGATGATCTGGAATCTTTATTTCCAGATGCTCTTTAACTTCAGCATCCTGAAGTTGTCATAACTGTGACCAGAGTCTCAAAAGTCCTTAGTGTTTGCATATGTCCACAGACTACATTAGTAAGACTTGCCAGAGTTCCTTCTGCAGTTGGACTTCAACAAACCTGTGGCTTTACAAAGTAACACTTGAGGGGGTTATATTAAATACATGATATTAATAATAAATAGTATTTAATATAACTGTTAATTATAACATTATTTTAAAATAATTATTAATTTCTATTGCACCGTGTGAAGAGACACCATGACCATAGCGAGCCTCATAAAAGACAGCATTTGGGTGGAGCTGGCTTACAGTTTCAGAGGTTCAGTCCATTATCCTCATGGCAGGAAGTGTGGCAGCAGGCAGGCAGACATTGTGCTGGAGAAGGAGCTAAGAGTTTTACATCTGGATCAGCCAGCAGCAAGAAGAGAGAGACATTAGGCCTGGCTTGGACCCTTGAAACCCCAAACCCTACCCCCATGACACATTTCCTTCAACAAGGCCACACCTCCTAACCCTCCTCAAGTAGTTCCACTCCCTGATGATCAAGCATTCAAGTCTGAGAGTGCGGATGCTATGTGGGCATCTGTATTCAAACCTCCACACTCACTTGTTTTCATGTGTACACGGTGTGTTCTGATTATTCATCTTGACCAGTCCCTTTCCTAGATTCATGACGTGTGTGTGTGTGTGTGTGTGTGTGTGTGTGTGTGTGTGTGATCTGTTTCTTTTACTCAAGACCCACTATGTCATCACTGGGGTTAGACTCCCCATTGGAATCTGATGGAGGTTACCAGTGGGTCTATAGCAGAGGCAATGATTCTCTCTTCCTGCATCTATCAGTAGTGAATAGTTCAGCAATGAGGAGAAGGGTCCCCTAAAATACTTTCATTCATACCTGGCTGTTGATGTTTGTGTTCTTGTGCAGATAGAGCACAGGAATCTGCAGTTACTGTGAGTCTGTGACTGCAGGAACCCAGGACATGGCATTTGCAGCCCTTTTCCCTGTCTCACAGTTCTTCTCCCTATCCTTTCCACAGTGTTTCCAGAGCCTTCCAAGGGATGATACGAATGTTTTGTTTTGTTAAGCGCCGTCACTTGTACATCCCATTTCTCAGCACCCTTAGCCATCAGGTTCTATGTTTACCACTTGTACTGGATAGTTTTGTGTCAACTTGACACAGCTGGAGTTATCACAGAGAAAGGAGCTTTAGTTGGGGAAATGCCTCCATGAGATCCAGCTGT